>NC_087217.1:75107403-75199903 GCF_015104395.2 Macrobrachium nipponense | reverse complement strand
AGAAGTCATAATGATGATACGATGCTCAACCAAGTTGGCTTCTATCTATTAATCAGAGTTATTGATATTATTTAATCGATTAATTTTTGTAACTTGACCAATTCATTTTCAGCAATAGGTGTGACTTTGAATTCTTGGCCAATCTTTAGGTAATCTGCTACTGTTTTCAGTATACTGAGCATGTGTGCATACTCCTTCATACCCTTTTCAGACACTACTGATGCCACAGTTTGGAGGGCATGGAATGTCTCCCTATACTTTTCATGCTGAGATAGGACTCTGGGCCCGTCTTGACTGCTAATACGGTAGGTTGTCTAGTCACTGGTTCCAGTAGGCCTAGTATTTTCGGAGTGATCAAGCTCATTGGAAAAGGCACGGTGATTTGAAATGTAGAGTTCTTTTACCCACCTAGCAGCACATAGCTCCTTGTCAAACAGACAAATATTCTGATTTTGTTTGCAGGCAAGAATATGCCGACAAGGAAGACACATACTTCTCCAAAACGGACAAGAACAACTCACTGGTTACATCTGATGTCCATTTTCCGCTTCGAGATTTCACTGTGAAACACTGGTTGGAGAGTGATGCTGTGTACCCGCCTTCACTCATTACTGTTAACTGCTTCATAACATGTCCAAAAGCGAATGGAATCAAGTACTGCTGGTATAGGTACTGTGGAGAATCTGCTTGGTACTTCTGAAGAGGAATCTTGGTCTGAACCATAATAGCCATGTGATCCCGGTCTAACGTTAGTGACCATGCGCATTTCATTTAAGTCTCGCCAAAAGATTGCCACACTGAAGCACTTAGTGATGACGGCCTTTAACGTTTGGTTGATGCTCTCTAGATGATTGTTTGTCCTGTTTGTAAAATTCTCTGTCTCATTCTTGTAACACTCGACCCATTCTTCCTTTATGCTGTGCCAGTTCTTATCAAAATATTCCGTTACAGTCTTTATGTTAAGAGCTTTGACGGCTTCATATTGTTTAGTGTATTCTTCAACACTACAGGCATAAGCAAGTTTTGTCAGAACTTCCAAGACTAACTGTCGTTGAGCTGAAGAAATCCCCATTTTCTCTGTATTTACTGTAAACAGACACGAATCGCGTCTTCTATTTCCATTATTGAACTAGCCAATTATAAAATTTGGGGTCGTTTAGTTGCCAAACTAGGTACTGGACGAATTCTTTAACAAGCGAAAATCTGCCCAAAGAATCGTTGTTTTACACTTTATCTTGAGGCCTGGAGCTGGGCGGTTCTCTTTCGAGATCGCCATTAATAATTTAGAATAAGACTGCGCCCTCCAACTAAATAGCTTGGAGTAAGTAACTGTATTGATTGATCAATTCCATTTGTAATTTACTGGTCGATTCATATTCAAATTTGTTACTTCTGTTTGGATTGGTTTTGTTGTAATATACTTATTATTGTTTTTTTGTAAGTCGTAATGTAAGTGTAATTTAATTTTAATTTAGGTCTGTTGACATTTTCTCTGTAAAGTAGGATAAAAATATTATTGTAATTATTTCATTTGCAAAATGTAATGTCTGTAACGGCTTCAACGTCGTGACGTTACATGCCTCGTTCGTATTGGTTGAGGTATCAATGGTCTTATTCTGATTGGGCAGGCGCAAGCCCCCTGCAGTTGCGCTACATTTCATTTCCAAGTGCTCTGCGGAATCGAGGAAACTTTAAAGTAAGTTCGCTCCAATTTGTGCCTTGTGGTATGTAAATTGTCCTCAAGGTCAACTCGTTCATAAATTGCTTCATTGTCAACAACCAGCAAAAAAAAAAAAAAAAAAAGTGTCAACGAGTTTAGTTCGCGAAAGCTGAAATGTTTGAATGCCTAACTAGTTGGTTCCGTAAATGACTTATCGTCTAGAAAAGTGGCTATTATCAGTTATCGACCCAAAGTTGGTGTTTTGAAGCAATTTGAAGCAATACTTCTTGTGTTCCATTTCTCATAACTGGCTCGCTGAATTCATCGTTCGAGTGTTGTACTGCTGTTTACTGTTCAATCTCGTAAACATGCCTCCCAGGAAAGTGAAATCTTCGACTCAGAAGAAATTTGGCATTGCCTTTGAGACCTGGACTATTGAAAGTTTAGATGCCGAGGCCATCTTAGCAGATGCAGAGAATGCCACTGTTGATGATCTAAGCTTATCATTGAACTCTCTTCGTGAATCATATAGTGATTTGAAAAGAGTCTCCGCAGCAATCTGACTTGTGACGAAACTTTGAAAAACATTGCGTGATGCGGGTGTTACCTTCCACAAGCTGAGGACGCAGATAATGAACGAATGGAAAAGCTATCGGTAAAAGAGGACATTCCTAAGCCTGCTAATGCGGTCAGCAAATCTAATTCGTCATTCGTCCAATTGAAGAAACTTTCTTGTCCGACGTGGGATGGTGAAGTTCGATCGTATAAAAGATTCAAGAAAATTTCGAGCTATTAGTTCAGGGCCAGATGTCTGGGGAGATGGCGCTTTTAAGACTGAGAGAATCATTGCGAGAAAACTCGAGAGAAGGCCTCATTGTTCAGTCGAAATCGAGCTTGGATGAAGCATGGTCAGCATTAGATTATATTTACGGAAGGGGAAACACCATCCGTGACGCAGTCCTCAAGGACGTCCATGACATTAGGCCTGTCAGAAGCAAGTCTGATGCAGATGGTCTTCGTCGATTGGTAACGGAACTTACTGTCGCTAAAGAGGACCTGAGATCGGTAAACCGAACGTCTGCGTTAGGTGAGTCGGCATTTTCCATCGTAATGGAAAAAATTCCAGTAGAACTGCGCAGGAGAATCGACAAAAAAATTCTGGCAGACGACCTTGATGCTGAAGCCTCCTTTGATCTACTCTTAGAATGGCCGACACGGCAGCCTCAATCGAAGAAACAGCTAAATTGCGAGCAGAAGCTCATTCTAGTTACATTTTCAGAGAAGAGCCAACGATGGTCGTTAAGAATGATCAGGTTAGCAGTAAGGACAGAAACATTGGTAACAGCGGTTCGAAAGGTGTCAAGCCTGGCAAGAATGGAACGCCCAAAAAGGGTAACAGTTGGAAGGAATCGAAAACCAGGAAGCCAAAAAATTCCCCATCTTCCGTTCAATCGTGTGTTTTTCATTCTATGGCTGATCACCAAACTTCTGAATGCAGAGTGTTCCTAGGTCTTTCATCCATAAAAAAGAAAGAAACCTTGAAAGAACATAACCGGTGTGAAAAGTGCTTTGGTTCTCACCCCTCAAATCAGTGCAGAAATAAGCACGTTTGTCAGGAGGTTAATTGCAAGATGCCAGACAACCATCATACTCTATTGCATGCTGCTTGCCTAGCTGCGTCAAGCCTGGTTTATGGTCCTGTTGATTGCGAGAAACTCCGTCATCATCTAGGCCAGAACACAATGAGACCTAGTCATACAGCCTTCATGAAAAGGAAAGGGAATCTTTTTGAGGTTTCAGTTCTTTATGATTTGGGAGCCACTGTCTCACAGATTCTGAACTCGGTGGCAAGGGAAGCTTGTATCAAACCAGTATCCAGAATCAAGAACTTAATGATGAGGACTGCTGGGGAGAGCCAGCCACAAGATTGGGGACCGGCTGATCTGTACAGCATCCCACTCTACGATGCAGAAGGTAACTTCGTGATTGCAGTTGATTGCATTGGTGTCGATTACATCGGTGAACTTGATGGAGGCAGTTATCATGCAGCTGCTGACATGTTTCAAAGATGATGTCGATCCATCAAAACTTTTAGAGCCTGTTCACGGTGACATCGAGTTGCTCATCGGAGACAATCATGCCAGCATATTTCCGCGAACGGTGAAGACAAGAGAAAACCTTGTTTTAGCTGAGACTAACTTCGGGTTCATTCTACATGGTTCTCACGAGACATTTTTTGCTGCCAATTCTCATGAACCAAGTGTGATGCTGTCGGAGCTCCTCAACAGAAAGATTTCTGCTGTTCTTCTGCAGTCAGTTGCAGGTAAGTCATGCTGAACGGCTGAAAGGGGAAGTTTCCACAGATAAAGAGCCCGGAGGGCAATGGCTCCGGTGCAGCAGGGTTTGTTGCAGGAAAATGGCGGACAGTCTGTTCTTTCAATAAAGACCAGTGCTGAGACTGTGTTTGATCGTATGTGTGAAGTAGAGGATGGTCCGGTTTGTCATCGGTGCGACGCGGTCGGCATAAACTCAGAAGAGGAGCGAAGAGTACAGACATACAAGAGTTGTCTCACCTACGACCCTGAACAGAAGATATTCGTTTGCAAGTTACCATGGAAGGAAAGCTTCCGTACCTTGTCGGACAATAGACCTATTGCCCTCAAACGCCTAAATTCGTTTACCATGTCCAGAAACGAAGCTTTAAAGAACTGGTATGTAGAAGAATTTGAAAAGTTGATCAACGACGGCTATATGACAGAGGTTACAGCTGAGGAGGATGTGCAGTGGAAATCGAATGGTGGCAAAGTCACTACATCTGTCATTTCGCACACTTTAATGAGCATAGTTCCTCAACCCCAACTCCAGAATCAATATTTGATGCAAGTGTTCCATTTAAAGGCAAGGCTATAAACATCCTTGTGGGAACCACCACCAAATTTGATTCCACCAATTCCAACCCTGCTGTTAAGGTTTCCAGGAAAGAAAAATACCGGTTGCAATGGACATAAGTAAAGCATACTTCACTGTTCGCCTTGAGACAGAAGAATCTCATCTGCACCGCCTTTTGTGGAATCAACTGGACAAGGAAAAAGAAGTCAAGACGCTGCGATTACTACGAAACTCCTGGGGAACTACTCCGGCAGGTGGTATCTTGCAGTTGAAAAAAAAAAAAAAAAAAAGAAAAAAAAAAAAAAAAAAAAAAAAAAAAAAAAAAAAAAAAAAAAAAAAAAAAAAAAAAAAAAAAATAAAAAAAAGAAATACAATGCTCATCATAGCTGAGAAATTCAAGGACAAGTACCCACAGGTATACGAATTCGTAAAATCGGAACTTTTGTAGTTGATGATGGTACTACAAGTGTTGATGTTTCCACGGCATTACAACTTGCTAAGGAACTCAACATTGTCCTCAGTGAGGCATCCTTCATCATAAAGCATTTCATGATCGGTGGAAGTGAAAGTGATATTTATGCCGACATAAAGAAGTTCCCGGATGTACCTGAACATGTGCGTACGGGACACCAGAGCAGGAAAGGATCCTGGGTATAATATATCATTCTACCAACGATGAAATTTCCATTTCAGGTAGGATTAACTTCTCAAAGAAAAGGAGAGGCATTAGATCAGAGGAAGATATCAGTTTAGAGAACTTTGATGATGCCTTCCCTGACACTTTCAGTCGAAGAAATTATCTACAGATCATAGCAACCATCTATGATCCGACGGGACTTGCAACTCCGGTTACATCTGCTGAAGCACGAACTGGTCAAATATTCCCGCCTCAAACAGGAATGGGACGATCCGATCCTAGATGGTAATGATGACCTACCTACCTACAACCCGCAGTCGGTGTAAAGAACTGATTCGTTTGATCTACGGTCTAAAAGAATTCAGGTTTGTTCGCTGTCTTACACGGAAACTGCAGTTGGCAAACCCACTCTAGTAATTTTTTGTGATAGTTCTCAGACTGCCTATGGATGTGTCGCGTACTACAACTGGAAGTTGGAAAATGGCGAGCGAGCATCTGTTCTTGCCATGTCAAAGGCAAAACCTTGGCCACAAATTCCGACGTTAACGATCCCCCGTGGTGAGTTACTTGGATGTCTGCTGGGTTCCAGAATGCAAACAGACTATTGTCAAAAACAGCTTCATTTTTGAAAGGGTAATGCTGCTAACTGACAGCACCATAGTTCTGGGACAACTGCGTCAATGAGCCTACAAGTTCAACATGTGGACAGCCAGCTGTATCAGTGAAATACAAACTGACTGATATTCGCGATTGGTACCATGTGGACTCTGGAAACAACGTTGCCGATGATGCGTCACACAGTCTTAACCCATCTGAAATGGGAAAGGATTACAGATGGCAAAAAGGTCCAGACTTCATGAAGAAGGACATCAACGAATGGCCAATCAAACATGCAAATGAAGTTCATGCTAAAAAAGAAGATCTGGACATAAGAATAAAAGATCCACGGATGACCATTGGAAGATGCAAGTCACTATGTGTCCAGATTGATGGTGGAACAAATGAAGATTATTCAGTTTTTATTCTTGATATCCTAAAAACATTAACATAACGGTCGAAAAAAATGACAGCCTGATGAAGATTAAACGTCGCATCTCTAGAATCATAAGATTTATGGAAAATGCTTCACAATTTTTCAGAGATCGACTGAAGAGAACAGTGAAGACTACTCCAGTTGCCATCAGTAGTATGACGAAAGCAGAACGTTCGAGATGGTTTGCTGAAAATGATACATTTGTGCCTACCAAGCGTGAGTTAGTAATATCAAACTTTTTCTTATTCAACAGACTCAGCAGTCGCTTCCGTCAGATGTGGGAACATAAGCTAAAGTCACTGAACCCAATACTGGACGCCACGGTGTGTGGAGAGCACTAGGTCGTACTGGTGCTGCTCTATCAAACCCGCCTGCGATTATACCATACTCTGAACCCTTTGCAGAGATCTTGGTGCGTAAATGTCACCAACCGCAGCAACTCTGGTGTGGATGACTACTCGTGCCCCTAGTACGTGAGCAGTTCTGGATCCTCAGACTGTAAACGGTTCGTCAGCAAAGTTGTGTCGCAGTGCCCATATTGTCGCTTTCTACGGAAGAAGATCGCCCAAGTAGAGATCGCTCCTCGTAAGGTGGAACAACTCGTGCGATCGCCAGTATTCGAGCATGTGGTCATTGACATAGCTGGTCCGTTCAATACCATCGCAGATCGCCGCAAGACGAGAAATTACCAGGTAAATTCTGGTAAAGCCTGGATTCTGGTCATCGTGTGTCGTGCATCTGGTGCAGCCCACATAGAGGTCCTTGAAGGTTATGATACCAACTGCTTCCTTGCAGGTTTCAATGCTTTTACTAGAATCCGCGGAAAACCCACGTCTGTGACTGCAGATCTTGGTTCGCAAATCCGTGGTGCTGCAAACGTCATGGAGAGCCTTTGGAACCATACCAAGATGGCAAAGATTCAGACAAATCCTGAAACAACAACCTGGCACTTCGTACCATCTGGAGCTCATTCGTCAGTTGGACAAGCTGAGAGGATGATCAGAACTGTGAAGAATACTCTAGAAGCTGTCACTGCTTCGAGAAAGAAAACCTGAATTTACCAAGTTGCGTTTGCAGAGACTAATGTACAGTTGTTGCTGATATGATAAATGATAGGCCTTTAGGTGTTCATAGAAATAATGTTGCCAAATTAGACGCTGTGAGATTACTACGTCCAAATGACCTTATTTTGGGTAGATCAAGCGGTGATATCAGTGAACTTTTAGATTTCGAGTTGGCTAAAACACCTGAGGAAATAGAGTACACAAAAATACTCGCACTGAATGAACTTTTTTTTAAATCATTGGTGGAAAATATGGTATGATCAAATTTTTCCAGCTCTTCTTCCCAGAGAAAAGTGGTCAGATTCCAACCGGGGAGTAGAGATAAATGATATCGTAATAATCAGAGATACTAATCCCGTGCGTAACAAGTGGCATTGGGGTGAAGTTGTTTCTGAAAACAAGTCGTCAGATAATATAACACGTTCAGTATCGGTGCGGTATAAGTCTGATGAAAAATCTAAGTTTGTCACTAAGTTGGTCAGAGATTTGGTTGTCATTCTGAGGAACAATGAACGTACTGATTTGTAGACATTTACAGTAAAACATACATATGTGATTTTCAGTTGCATATAACGTAAAATTTTGTTACAAAAAGTGCAATTCATCTAATTGAGTACTTTTCTATATGTTGTCGTTTTGTTTCATGTTCTTATTAAGTAAAAAAAAAAATAAAAAAAAAAAAAATAAAAATTAAAAATGCAAAAAAAAAAAAAAAAATTCAAGTTCCGGTTTATTGCTTATTTATCAAATGAGATCAAGTTTTATCTATAATTCTAGTATGTAAAATTTGTTACAAAAAAGGTTCAAACGTGAATTTTAAATATTCATGAAAAAACGTGTATAATTTATAACAGAGCAAAAATTAACCCGAGATAAAGCTCCGGAGTGTAAACAGACACGAATCGCGTCTTCTATTTCCATTATTGAACTAGCCAATTATAAAATTTGGGGTCGTTTAGTTGCCAAACTAGGTACTGGACGAATTCTTTAACAAGCGAAAATCTGCCCAAAGAATCGTTGTTTTACACTTTATCTTGAGGCCTGGAGCTGGGCGGTTCTCTTTCGAGATCGCCATTAATAATTTAGAATAAGACTGCGCCCTCCAACTAAATAGCTTGGAGTAAGTAACTGTATTGATTGATCAATTCCATTTGTAATTTACTGGTCGATTCATATTCAAATTTGTTACTTCTGTTTGGATTGGTTTTGTTGTAATATACTTATTATTGTTTTTTTGTAAGTCGTAATGTAAGTGTAATTTAATTTTAATTTAGGTCTGTTGACATTTTCTCTGTAAAGTAGGATAAAAATATTATTGTAATTATTTCATTTGCAAAATGTAATGTCTGTAACGGCTTCAACGTCGTGACGTTACATGCCTCGTTCGTATGGTTGGTTGAGGTATCAATGGTCTTATTCTGATTGGGCAGGCGCAAGCCCCCTGCAGTTGCGCTACATTTACCTCTCTCTTAAAGCTACACATTGTGTGAAATAGGCATATCAGCAGCTTGGAGTTTGGTAAAACTTCTTTGATGACATCTCGTTCAGTCATATCCTTGTCATCCATCACAACTTTGATGAGTGATGACTTGGAGTTGTGCTTCTGGAAGAATTTCATCATCTCTCTGAGAGTTGCCCGGTCTTCTTGAACAACAAACCAAAATGCCACTATTTCGGATATACCATTTCCGCCAATGACTAAAATAACATATAATGGCATGCGCAAATCATTCAATTTATATGTTGCATCTATCAAGATCATCTCTGGATATGAGAAAACTCCCTGCATTTGCTTACTTTGATAGAGCACTCCTTGAAGAAAGTTTTTTTCATCTATAAGTACTTCAACTGTACAACCTGAAATACATTTAGCGTAGACACTCAATATCTGTACAACTACACGGCATGTACTTTATCTAGACACTATGTATGGTGATTATAGTCAATTGAAGATAGCAAACTAGACATCTTACACCCTCAGTGTGATAGTTATTTACTTGTAATATAAGAGTCTGTCCAATAATTTTATCAGAGAAAGATATGAAATGCCAGCCATATTCTGTTAATACAACGGGCCGTGTAATATTTAGATGTTATCTGACAGATAGGGTGTCGACAATATGTACACCCTCACGAATAAAAATGGTCTCTAAAAAAATTGTTATAATTTCTTCATGAATACTACAGTAACTATTTTCTTACCTTTTTCTTTCTTCATCTCTTTAAGAAGGCTGTCGAAGTCTGAACCACATTTTTTTGAGGCAAGATTATGAAGGTCTCTCAGTAGAACTACCTTCCCCGTCTTTTGCGCTAAGTGATCCTGCAGTACCCTCTTATTAGCTTTCATACTGAGCATTTCCTCTGTAGTTGCTTTTGTCTGTGCATCTAGTCTTCTCGAATGTGGTAGGTGTTGAAAAGTGATCTAAAATAATAGCATATAGAATTAGTATTTCTTGACAGATCAATGAAAATATACTCTTTTCAATAATGTTAGTAAGAAATAGTAAAGATAAAGCATATTGTAGCGACAACGAGCCACCACAAGCACACATATCCCCTTCTCTACTGGATCTAATAATACTACTTGCCTGTGATTGACTTGATAATTAAACCCTGCCCATCCTCTGTTGCTTGAGCTGTGACCGTAAATGGGCAGCCTCTTTGAAAAGTGCTGAAACAATAATGAGAAAAATACCTGAATGTTATGGCGTCTTTTTTTTTATACTGAATTCACTGATGGCTCCTAAACAGTGTAGGAAGTGAATTATCAAATTGCTATATTTCGTTTTAGAATTTGGATTATTACTTACGACTGATTTGGCCGTTTACCAGAGGAGCGACTTTGGTAGTTTTCCTTACCACCATGGATACAACAGAGCACGATTTCTGTGTATTTTAAATCCTCCTTGAATCGCCTCTTCGGAGTTCTTTTCAGGGCCGATTCTATCGTTCTTGACCGAATTATATACAGTTTTTGAAAGTTTCTGTCTTCATATATCTCTATGGCTTCTTTCAGCTCGTTAAAGCCGGAAAACATCTATTTTTCGGGTAAAACTGATGCATTATGCTGTTCCGTCGCCATTTTTCTTGCTGGACTGATGTGTCCGAGGCGGTAAACAAGGGTTTGCGCATGCGCAATTCACTGCCGTACCAATAGCTACCACGATCGGGGTACGACTGCCGTACCAATATCCAGTTCGAAAAGAAAAACAATGTGAAGGATAACCATGCACGCTAAGACAGAAGACTACATAACAATAAAGGGTCATTTGGACGACGTCCAAGAAGTGTGTCGGGAAATAAAGGTTATCATAGACCCAAATCAGAGGCAGAAAGGAGGGAATTTCCCCCGGAAGGAAGTCTCACCCGGGTTGACTCAGATTGGGTCCCGCCTCTATCTGATAGTCCTCGACGGGCAGGAAAGAGCAAAGGTCATCGGAAGAGGAGGCCTGACAATAAAGAAGCTCACTGCCAAGCACAACGTCTACTTCAACGGACCGAAGAGAGGTGAGACCTCAAACGAGTGCACGATCACAGGGGAGGAGAAGGACGCCATTGCCTTCCTTAACGAAGTCCACCAGATCCTCAAGACTGAAGCAGAAGAGAGTAACAAGGACTGGGGAAATGGGAAGGCATCCCAGACCTCTCGTCTTGGGTGACTTCTTCTAGATTCAGAAGAGATAAAGGGACGAGATGCTCTCTCTCAGGACATGCAAAAAGGAGAACTATAGTTTCTTCTAGTATGCTGTCCCTTGATGAACACCTTGTACAGGATATTTGTCATACGGACAAGGGTCCAATATCTAGATCTATTCTTTCAGATAACCCCCCTATTCTGAAGGAATAATCTAGAAGATGGGCTTGAAGACAGAAGAATACTTTCTTCATGTATGCTATGTCCCTTAATGAACATCTTGTACAACATATTTGATATGCGGAAAAGGGTCCAATATCTAGATCTATTCTTTCAGATATCACATCAATCTGAAGGAATAATCTAGAAGATGGGCTTGCAGAAAGAAGAATACTTTCTTCAAGTATGCTATGTCCCTTAAGGAACATCTTGTACAAGGTATTTGTCATGTGGATAATGGTCCAATATCTAGATCTATTCTTTCAGATATCCCACCAATCTGGAGGAATAATCTAAAAGATGGGCTTGCAGAAAGAAGAATACTTTCTTCAAGTATGCTATGTCCCTTAATGAACATCTTGTACAAGGTATTTTTCATCCGGACAATTGTCCATATCTATGATTTCTTTCAGATATCCCCCAATCTTGAAAGGAATAAACTTTAGAAGCTTGGGCTTGCCAGAGAAGAATACTTTTCTTCAAGTAGCTTAGTCCCTTAAATGAAACATCTTGTTACAACCCAATTTGCCAATTGCGGAAAAGGGTTAATATCTAGATCTATTCTTTCAGATATCTCGCCAATCTGAAGGAATAATCTAGAAGATGGGGGTTCTTTGCAGAAAGAAGAATACTTTCTTCAAGTTATGCTATTGTCCCTTAAGGAACATCTTGTACAACAGGTATTTGTTCATGGCGAACAATGGCTCCAAATTATTCTTAGATCTTTATTCTTTCAGATATCCCACCAATCTGAAAGGAATAATCTAGAAGCTGGGGCTTGCGAAAGAAAGAAGAATACTTTCTTCAAGTATGCTATGTCCCTTAATAAACATCTTGTACAAGGTATTTGTCATGCGGACAATTGTCCTATATCTAGATTGATTCTTTCAGATATCCCACCAATCTAAAGGAATAATCTAGAAGATGGGCTTGCAGAAAGAAGAATACTTTCTTCAAGTATGCTATGTCCCTTAATGAACATCTTGTACAACATATTTGTCATGCGGACACAGGTCTAATATCTAGATCTATTCTTTCAGATATCTCACCAATCTGAAGGAATAATCTAGAAGATAGGCTTGCAGAAAGGAGAATACTTTCTTCAAGTATGCTAGTCCTTAAATAAACATCTGGAAAGAATGTCATGCGGACAATTTGTCTTAATCTAAGATTGATTCTTTACAGAGTATCCACCAATCTAAAGGAATTAATCTGAGAAGCTGGGTTGCCCAGATTTAAGAAAGAATACTTTCTTCAAGTAAGCTAATGTCCCTTAATGAACATCTTGTACAACATATTATTGTTCATGGACACAGTCTAATTTATCAGAATCATTCTTTCAGATATCTCCTACCCAAATCGAAGGAATAATCTAGAAGATAGGCTTGCAGAAAGGAGAATACTTTCTTCAAGTATGCTATGTCCCTTGATGAACATCTTGTACAAGATATTTGTCATGTGGACAAAGGTCCAATATCTAGATCCATTCTTTCAGGTATCCCACCAATCTGAAGCAATAATCTAGAAGATGGGCTTGCAGAAAGAAGAATACTTTCTTCAAGTATGCTGTGTCCCTTGATGAACATCTTGTACAAGATATTTGTCATACGGACAAAGGTCCAATATCTAGATCTATTCTTTCAGATATCCCACCAATCTGAAGCAATAATCTAGAAGATGGGCTTGCAGAAAGAAGAATACTTTCTTCAAGTATGCTATGTCCCTTGATGAACATCTTGTAAAAGGTATTTGGTATGCGGACAATGGTCCAATATCTAGATCTATTCTTTCAGATATCCCACCAATCTGGAGGAATAATCTAGAAGATGGGCTTGCAGAAAAGAGAATAGTTTCTTAAAGTATGCTATGTCCCTTGATGAACATCTTGTACAACATATTTGTCATGCGGACAATGGTCCAATATCTAGATCTATTCTTTCAGATATCTCACCAATCTGGAGAAATAATCTAGAAGATGGGCTTGCAGAAAAAAGAATAGTTTTTAAAGTATGCTATGTCCTTTGATGAACATCTTGTACAAGATATTTGTCATGCGGACAATGGTCCAATATCTAGATCTATTCTTTCAAATATACCACCAATCTGAAGGAATAATCTAGAAGATGGACTTACAGGAAAAAGAAAAGTTTCTTAAAGTATGCTATGTCCCTTGATGAACATCTTGTACAAGATATTTGTCATGCGGACAATGGTCCAATATCTAGAACTATTCTTTCAGATATACCACCAATGTGGGCTAGGGTCCAATATCTAGATCTATTCTTTCAGATATCCCAACAATCTGAAGGAATATTCTAGAAGATGGGCTTGCATAAAGAAGAATATTTTCTTCAAGTATGTTATGTCCCTTAATGAACTTCTTGTACAAGGTATTTGTCATACGGACAATGGTCCAATATCTAGATCTATTCTTTCAAATTTACCACCAATCTGGAGGAATAATCTATAAGATGGGCTTGCAGAAAGAAGAATATTTTTTTCAAGTATGTTATGTCCCTTAATGAACTTCTTGTACAAGGTATTTGTCATGCGGACATTGGTCTAATATCTGGATCTATTCTTTCAGATATCCCACCAATTTGGAGGAATAATCTAGAAGATGGGCTTGCTGAAAGAAGAATACTTTCTTCAAGTATGCTATGTCCCTTAATGAATATCTTGTACAACATATATGTCATGCGGACAAGGGTCCAATATCTAGATCTATTCTTTCAGATATCACACCAATCTGAAGGAATAACCGGGAGGGCTTGCAGAAAGAAATTTAGTTTCTTCAAGTATGCTATGTCCCTTGATGAACATTTTGTACAGGAGATTTGTTATGCGGACAATAGTCCAACATCTAGATCTTTTCTTTCAAATATCCCACCAATCTAAAGGAATAATCTAGAAGCTGGGCTTGCAGAAAGAAGAATACTTTCTTCAAGAAGGATATGTCCCTTGATGAACATCTTGTACAAGATATTTGTCATGCGGACAATGGTCCAATATCTAGATCTATTCTTTCAGATATCACACCAATCTGAAGGAATAATCTAGAAGATGGGCTTGCAGAAAGAATAATAGTTTCTTCATGTATGCAATGTCCCTTGATGAACATCTTGTGCAAGATATTTGTCATGCGGGAAATGGTCCAATATCTAGATCTATTCTTTCAGATATTACACCAATCTGAAGGAATAATCTAGAAGATGGGCTTGCAGAAAGAAGAATACTTTCTTCAATTATGCTATGTCCCTTAAGGAACATCTATTACAAGGTATTTGTCATGCGGACAGGGGTCCAATATCTAGATCTATTCTTTCAGATATCCCACCAATCTGAAAGAATAATCTAGAAGATGGGCTTGCAGAAAGAAGAATACTTTCTTCAAGTATATTATGTCCCTTGATGAACATCTTGTACAAGATATATGTCATGCGGACAATGGTCCGATATCTAGATCTTTTCTTTTAGATGACCCCCTATTCTGAAGGAATATTCTAGAAGATGGGCTAGCAGAAAGAAGAATAGTTTCTTCAAGTATGTTATGTCCCATGATGAACATTTTGTACAAGACATTTGTCATGCGGACAATAGTCCAATATCTAGATCTATTCTTTCAAATATCCCACCAATCTAAAGGAATAATCTAGAAGATGGGCTTGCAGAAAGAAGAATACTTTCTTCAAGTATGATATGTCCCTTGATGAACATTTTGTACAAGATATTTGTCATGCGGACAATAGTCCAACATCTAGGTGTATTCTTTCAAATATCCCACCAACCTAAAGGAATAATCTAGAAGACGGGTTTGCAGAAAGAAGAATAGTTTCTTCAATTATGCTATGTCCCCTGATGAACATTTTGTACAAGATATTTGTCATGCAGACAATAGTCCAACATCTAGATCTATTTTTTCAGATATCCCACCAATCTGGAGGAATAATCTAGAAGATGGGCTTGCAGAAAGAAGAATGCATTCTTCAAGTATGCTATGTCCCTTGATGAACATCTTGTGCCGTCCATTAGAAGCTCGAACCTAGGCACCCTCGTTATTATTATTATTATTATTATTATTATTATTATTATTATTATTATTATTATTATTATTATTATTATTATTATTCTTATTTTATTATTATTATTATTATTATTATTATTATTTCTACGGCATTCAATTTATCTAGTCTTCTTCGCACACGTTATAACCTTCCTATCATCGATTTGTTACTTGTATGTATATACTGTTTCCCGCGGTCATATCAAGATGTTCTCTTGCAATACCTTCATTATCTATCTAAGAGTTTCACCTTATTACCAGACCGATACATATTTACTAAATATATCTCATAATGCTTTCCTATATCAGATTTGTCGAGTGAAGGAATAACTATATCATTTAAGATGATTCTCATTGTTATGAACGATACAGGAATCTCTCTCTCTCTCTCTCTCCCTCTCTCTCTCTCTCTCTCTCTCTCTCTCTCTCTCTCTCTCTCTCTCTCTCTCTCTCTCGTCCTCAGTTCTCATTCAGCATTGGTATAGAAGGAGGAGCGTAAAGCCAGATGCCTTCAGAAAAAGCTGCCATCTATTCTCAGTTGTTCTGTGACGGTAGGTAACCGCCACATCAGTCATCTTTATCTGGTGTATTATCATTCTTACTTAGAAAACCGTGGCATACTTTCTCATCAACTGGTATCTTTAATACATTATAACATATACAATAAGTATTATAATTAAGATGTCCAAACTTAGCGAGATGGACAATGTGCAAATATAAAATTGCATTAAAACAACCTTAGCTCTTTCGTAAGCTATGTCACCAGTCTGTCTCTCTCTCTCTCTCTGTGTCTCGGAGAGGATACTAGACAGACAGACAGACGTTACAGACGACTGTTCAAGACAGACGGAAGATATTTGGGCCGAATTAGAAATGCTTCAATATGAGGCTGTGTCACAGGCTACACAGATGCCCAGGCACGAGTGTTTGTGTGTGTGTGTTTATAAATGAAGAATGTACAATGGTTTAAATGTGTAATTATCTGGGCCTATAATGTTTTTCAATCAGAGAAAAATATTTGATTGATTTTCCATGCGAAATAATGCGTCTGTGATTTGTTCTTAATCATTAAAAATCGCGTCTGTTCATTGTACTTGCATTGTTCATTAATGCAGTTTCAAATTCCTTCACACCAATTGCAATAACAAACGAGGCATCGGACTATTTTCATTGTACTTATAATTTATTATTTATATGAATGAATGCAGTTTCATGGAATGAATAAAGAGAAATTCATTAACTATATTTTTTGTTAATTTAGTTCAAATTCCCAACTGCAAAAGAGACGTCGCGATGAAGCTTTTATGGTGAACAGCCTCTTTATAGCCTTCTATATCCTGCTTTTATGTCCTCCTTTTATATCCCGCTTTTATGTCCTTCCTTTTATAGGCTCCCCGTATGTCCTCCTTTTTATGTCCTTCCTTTGTATCCTACCTTCTTGCATGTCTTTTATATCGTCGTTTTATATCCTCTTTTAATCCTCCTTTTTATATCCTACCTTTATATAATCTTTTCATCGTAATTTTATATCCTACTTTTATATCTTCCATCTATATCCTATTTTTATATTCTACCATTATATCCTCTTTTATTCTCATTTTATATCCTCTTTTATCCTTTTGTATTCTACCTTCATATCCTTTTTTTATTCTTCTATCATATCCTACTTTTATATCTTCCCCCAAGGACGTGAGATGGCACGCAAGGCACGTTGGCATGACTGAGCTATGAACTCTGGCGTTGGGATATATCCTCCATGCTCATTCATGATTTGCACGAAATGGAAAGATTTTGTTTATATTATGTAGTATGGATGTATGGGCAGCAGCATCCACTTTTGTGCTATCTATTGGTTTCCATTTGTTGATTTATTTCATTTTGTACGTTGTCTGCGAAGTTATTATTCAAGCTATGACACTCATTCTGGTGTCAATGGAGAACGGAATACATGTGCCTTATTCTGGCATATTTAAAAGCAGCATATAAGCAAAATTCACAATGTCAGGACGAGTTAAAGTCGTCACAAAAATAAGCTGTCAGTACATCTGAAGCAATTCTGGGCTTCAGATCCGCGATCAGTGTTTGCAACCTGACCAATTCCTTTATATGAAAAATCATGTTATCTACACTTTTGTTCTAATGAAATTACTATTGCCTAATTAAACCTCAGTATACTAATTGCTTTCTTTTTCGTCTGAAATTATATTGAAAAAGGAGCAGCATCAAAAACCCATTGAAGATTTAATCTTAGACAAAAGAAGTCAACAGAATCTTGCAACTCCAATGTGGGAGAGGACTAAGCTCTATACATCTCCTAGACGTATCAGTCTACATCGTGACCTTTACATTATTATTATTATTATTATTATTATTATTATTATTATTATTATTATTATTATTATTATTATTATTATTATTATTATTATATGAGTAGTGGTATAAGTAGTATCATCATGTGATATCACTCGAACAGAACAACAAAAAATGATATATTTGGTAGGCAGTATTTTACTCTCTGCCTACCAACATAAAGCTTAAAATTTGTTAAACATTATTGATTGTCCGATAAACGTTCATACAGCCATCCAAACTCGAATTACTGACATTGCAAGCTTGAAATTATGAGCGATATATCTCAGGTAGCTTTCACGAACGCAGTGTATTCCATGAAACGTCTGATAGACTCATTTTCATTGGTATTTATATTAATTATTTTCAAAACAAAAAAAGGGCGAACCTCCCACGAGAGACCATTTGATAGTTCGGAAACTAGCACTTCCCAATTAAAATGCCGGTGCCTCGTTCTGTCCCGAGTACCGAAGGGCCTCAGTTGACTGTGATGTCTGCAAAATCGTCACTCGAAATTGGATGGATTGGACCAGATTTCATTTCAGAATTGTGGACTACAGACGCCATCTATTGACTACCCGAAGCAAAATGGTGCTCAAACAGGAAACATTTGTGCTTTTGATAGTGAGGAGAGATAAAAATTGCCGAATAAGTCATTGCAATGACTGCATAAAAAGTAAAGTATTTATTCAATTATTTATGCCTAGCAAAATAGTATTTGAAGCCAAATGCTTGGAATTGTACGAGGGAATTCACGTATCAGGTTCTAGTACACATTCACAGCCCTGGATTGTTAGCCGGCGAAAAGCTAGAATTACCAACAAAATTTGACTATTCCACATACTATTATACTCTAACCTACGGCAAAACTGAGTAAGATTATAAACAATAGGTTCCAGTATCATTTTCGAAGCTTTAATCTTGGAAAAACCTTTCATAAATTATATATTTCTTTCGTTTCGTACTCGTATTTTTTTCGAGGGTTTGTATGGCCAGCTACAGGGTTACAGATTGAACTTACAGGGTGTCAGCACTGCGATTCTTTTTGAATCTCATCCTGACTAAATTATTACAAAAAACAATCACTGGGTACGTTTTAATAGCTAATTCGATGACGCTTTTCATTAGAGCATAAATTTCCATATATCAACGTATTTCATCTTGAAGGTAGTGGTCTGCATATTCGAGATTTTTGTAAAACTGATAACCTAAAAGAACGATTATTTGTCCTTCGAGTTTCTCGAAGGTTATAAAGATTAAATTATTTCCTAGGTCTGTAATGAAGTTAGAATATCCTCTATACCAATATCATATAAAGAAAAATAGTAATAAATATGTCAGAAAATACTTAAAATTATAGTTATACTAATATGGGAAACAGGTTTACCAAGTGCAAATGTATTTTCAGCCTTTTTGCAGGGAGAACTTGGATGTAATTAATGTACAAATTGATGGAAATTACATCCGTTTACAATATATATCATTCATTATAATTGTTCATATTCCCAGAGCTGCTCCTTGATTTCCTATCGTATCTTGGAATTTTAATGTTGGTAATTCTGAGTAACAAATCCCGACTTATTTCAACCTCAATTTTCTAATTTCCATGAATTTTAGCAAACTCGAAACGTACTTTTAACCAGAAACAATGATTTTTATTGAATATATCTCCGAAATGGTAAAATTTCCATTAAAATAAAATTTAAATCATTCATGATGTTTGATATGAATAGTCCTTGATGTCTCCTGAATACCAACTGTTATGACTTTTAAACGAGAGATTTTTCAATATTTTTAAAAAATATTTATGCATTTTTGGGTCAAAAATGACAAAGTATTCCTCACGGGAATCAATTAACGCCTTTGATTAATTGATTCTCGTAAAGACTACGTCGTTCTTTGCCTTTAATTGCATGCTAAAGCCTTCATTAATGTTGACATCCCTGCTTCCTTTCCGGACAAGGAGCAGCCATTGTCACTATCTTGAAAACATTTTACGTTCTTCAAAACGTTCCCTTATTAGGTTTAAATTATATATATATATATATATATATATATATATATATATATATATATATATATATATATTATATATATATATATAATAACTTACTTTATATTGTTTATCATATATATCTGTCCAAGATTTATTCGTGGTCTTGCTGAAACTATATATGATAGTTTCGTCTTCAAACAACCAAACTTCATTCGAAGTGTCATAGCACTCAATTGATGTCTTTAGCATACAATCTTGAGAAAACATTATATGACCAAAAAATCTTATATTGTGTATTCCTAGCACTTTCTACCCTATAATTAGTATTAATTTGAAGCATAAATCTTCTTTGTATTACTAACAGCGCCTTTCTTCATGTAATAATATGAATATCTTTATTTTTATAGTTATTTTATTTGATTTTTGAAATTTACAAGCAAGGCATACGATGTTACCATAGTTTACCATTTAAGTATTTTTATCGTTTTCTATCAAGGCAGAAACAATTTTTATAGAAAACTATATTTTGAGATATTTGGATAACTATAAAAATTAGCTTCCCCCCCTCCCTCCCTCTCTCTCTCTCTCTCTCTCTCTCTCCTCCTTCTCTCTCTCGCTCTCTCTCTCTCTCCTCTCTCTCTCTCTCTCCTGAAATTTTCTAGTTGTAAAAAAATGAAATAAATAAAGTAGTAAAGGTTTTGTTTAAAATTCTGTTTTCGACATCAACTATGACAAAGTGGTTTGATATCTTCTATTCATTGGGGATCCAGGAAAGGTAGATGCCTTCCACGTCGAGTGTTTTTCTGGATCTTCTGAAATAAATAAGGTTTTTCAGACGTGATCTTCCTTTTACGATTAAAAAGCTGAATATTTGCATACTTTAATCATTATCATATTGAATTCTGTAGAATATTCCCAGTTATTTTATTCACCGTGTCTATATCCATTTATTTGCCTGTTAATAACTTATTTTTTACTTAATACTGGATGTAAAAATAATCTTTAAAGAAATTTATGAAAATGGGTTTTCGTCTCACCAACCAATGGGAAGTCGTCTGAGAAGCCTTTTTGCCAAAACACAACGATTTCAGCCAGTGAAAGGAGGCGTTAAAAACATTGTTTATGGTGTAGGCCTCCGATTGGTCAGAGAAATTCCCATTCCTCCCTTTCAAAGGACTCAGTGTAGCGCTAAACACGGAGTGTAGTGGATGTTTTTGGAAGTGGACGTTTTTGTAAACAAATGTTCACGAGATAAAGGAAATGACTTTGGCAAAGAAGGAAACATTTCAGGTTAGTCTATCTAACATTCTTAGACAATATTGTTGTTGCTGTAGGCTTTAATATGCTTGGTTAACTATTGGCTAGCATGAAAATGTCCTTCGATGTGAGGTTTACAGAGCTTTGAGCTGGCTCTCAAATTTGGAGGTGCATATCCCTGATGTGAGGTTTACAGAGCTTTATGCTGGCTTTCAGAGCTGGAAAAGCAAGTCCCTTATGTGAGGTTTACAGAGCTTTGTGCTGGCTCTTAGAACTTGAGATGCATATCCCTTGTGTGAGGTTTACAGGACTGGAGTAGCATATCCCCGACGTGAGGTTTACAGAGCTTTGTTCTGTGTCTCAGAACTGGAGATGCATATCCCTGATGTGAGGTGCATAAGTAGAAGCGTTATAGTACTTTATAATATTGTCTGGCTCACTTTACTGCTTAGAGAATGTGATTAGACTTGATTTTAATGTTATACTAACATTCAGATTATAACTGTTGTAGCCTTTTCATTGCTCCAGAATTTTACTAAGCAGGCCTTCCTGAGCCATGGTATACCTTTCAGAAGTCACTAGAATGTCAACAGATTTTTTTACAGTTGATATGTATACCTGATCTTGGGTCATGGTGTGGGTTAGAATTTCCTGTGTTTTTATAGTGATGTGAAACTTTCCTTTCTGGATGTCACTTGATGGTTTAATCGTACCCTTGCTTGTGATGCCTTGATATTCCAAGTGTTATTCCATTATTGCAACGGTTTGGCATACAAGACAGAGCGAAGTTTAACGTTTTTAAAATAATGCCGAGAATAAGTTTGGTTAATGTTGAGAGTTGCACTTCATTTTTTCAGTTTGTAAGAGTAGATGTTGATGTACAGGATTAGGATAGTGACTGTGGAAGGTACATTATGTAGACATTAAAAAAAACTGGTTTATGACAATGGAGTGTGTAATTCAGTTAGTTTGGGATACTGTTGTTGAAGATTTAGATAGTCTTTGTGTTAACCTGGAATTTTAGTGATACTGGAGTTCAGTCTTTACTTGTGATAATCTGTGACTGTCTCTTTTAGTGTTCAATGATAGAATCAGGATTCATCATCCTTAATATAATCTGAATTTTGCTGGTGTCTGAAACGAGTCCAGAATTAAGGAAAAATACTGGTCAAAGATCAATAAGGATTCAGATTTTGGTTTAGAGAGTCTCTTGGTTTATGAGTTTTGGTTTTAGATTGTCTTTTAGTCTGTGATACTTAAACATTTCACTGTCTGAAGTTTCGGGGAGTTTGTAGGGGCACTTTTGCTTTTAGGAAGTTTGTCAGTGACTGACACTTTCACTTTGAGAAAGTCAGTTGCTCGATGAAACTTAAAACGAGGAGGTCTCGAGTTTTCATGCTACTTTGCTCTTAGAAAGTCTGCTTTTGATATTTTTGCATTCAGGAAGTTACTTGCTTTGTAATACCTTGGGGTTCAGATTGTACACTATTTTGTGATGTTCTCTCTAAAGCGGCAGTTTATGCTATATTTTTATTTAAAATTTCTGTGTTGCTTGTACGTCCATGTAGCCTGTTAGTCTGTGGCATTTTTGCCTTCATGAAGTCTGTTAACTTTAAAGGTTGCGCCTTTCACAGAATCTGTTAACTTTGATGCTATAGTTTCCGAGGTGCCTGGATTTGTGAGCTTTTGCCCAGAGTCTCTTAAAACTTTTGCTAGAAAGTCTATTACTTTGTCATTTTTGCTGGTAGCCTGTTAGTTATATTATGTGATCATTCTTGGAGGTCTTGCTAGTTTGTATTTTTCGATGTAGAAAATATATTAGACTGGAATTTTTTTTTTTGGGGGGGCTAGAAAATGTAGTTCGTGATTTGGGGAGGGGAGCAAGAAAGTCTGCTTGGAAGTATGATGTTTTAGCTGTAAAGTCTGCTATTCTGTGTGTGGTTTTTCCATAGAAGTCTGTAAGTTTGCTATTTCTCTGCCAAGAAGTATATATTCTTGTTTAGGAGGGTTTTTAATTAGAATACCTATTAGTTGGAGAACTGAGTCACTTGCTTATAATGCCTTTATATCTCGTGAATTTTATGTGCTGGAAACTTTGCCCCAAAAATAGGTCATTACAAAATCGGGTTATTTTTATCGTTTTTACCTGGAAAAGTCTATTTTGGGAGAGGCTTTGCCCAAAATATGTTCATCTTTGTAGGAGTGTGTTATATTTACTTAAGATTTTACGTATGAATTTTTATTCTGAAGGTTTTTTCCCGGAAAATGTTAAATGGAAGTGATTTTTGTCCATTGTGATGGTTCTCGAAAGTTATTTGCTTGGAAATGGTTATCAATTCTGTGGTTGTTTTCCCCAAGGAAGTGTTATTTAAACAGAGCTTTTTAAAAAGAAAGTTCTGTTGATTCAAGGGAGGATTTTGTTCTGATTGGAAATGACTAGCGATTTTTATTATGTGTGCGGAGGACTTGATCTATGTTGATTTACAAGTTTTCTACACAGTATATCAATTTAATTTTTTTTTTTGTTCAGGAAGTCTTTTAGCACGTTTCACTTTGTTAGGAATTTTCGTTTTGTTTTGTTAGTGTGAGGGATATGTTTTCTACAGAAAATGGAATTCATTTGTCTACAAAGTTTGTCAGCGTGGGAGCCAGAGTTGGTTTTGCCCAGGAAGTGGAGACTTGCCTAAAATATTTGGTTTGTGCTCTCTTCACGTGTCAGCGATGGTTCGTCAGTTTTCTGCCCATGAAAGGTTTTTTTTATCTAGTGTAATCTTTTTTGTATGGTCAGTCCGATTGAGATATTTGTCTACAAAGTGGGTTAGGTCGGAGAGTGTTTTTTTTTCTTTCTTTCCTTCTTTACTGGAATGTATGTCAGCTCTGATGTTTTTTCATCCAATAGAACTCACAAGAATAGAGGTTCAGTATTCTTTTAAAGAGTTTGGTTATAAAGATGAATACTGCTGCAAGAATAAGACAGAATGTCAAGACAGCGTCTCCTCAAGCCTAAAAAAAATTTAACTTATTGAGAGTTGAAGTTTGGTATTAGCATTTTAAAGGCAGGTCTTGAGGTATGAGGTCAAAATTAAACGAATTTAAATTTCATGAAGTTTTTCCTAACCAGTATATTCCCATTAGAGTTGTGATTATAGTATCAACCGTAGCCCGTTCGTAATGGTCCATATGAAAAGGCAATGTCCATTATTCTGTATCCCTGTAGTACTGATGATCAATACAAAGTTACGGTTTTTGGCACATTGTAGCTGTTCTAGTATGTGAACCAGTAATCTCAATATATCCATGTGCAATATCAAAGTAGTTTTCATTATTAGCCAGGTTTTAGTCACGTAGTCGAAAACTGATAAGCAAGGCAAAAAGGAATTTTTGTCAATAGATTGATGAGCTATTTGAAACGATTTTTTAATCTAAAATATAAAACTGCTTTTCAAATTCTTGTTAAAACTGGAAGCAAAAATATTTGAGATGATATCCAAACTTTAAAACACCCGAAGGACTGTCCCTATTTGCAGCTGGACATACCTCCTTAATTATAGTACCTGGTAATGGGGTGGATTTTTGTAAGATATCCTCACAGAACCTAAACAGACCTGGTGTCTGCGTATACGGTGAAGGCGACATTAGTCCGACCCAGAGTCAAGGTAATAGGGTCTGCTCAACTCGGCTGTGGGGGCGGAGCTAATACTGTGACGTCAGAAGAGTAACAGTACTCGCGCTTCTCCATTGAATTACTTAAAGAAGCTTTAGTTTTTATACATTTAATCCATATTGCATGTTTTTTTTTTATAAAATCTGATAAAACCTGTAAAGAGGTAACATGCTTGATGTTTTTTAATAACCATTCAAAGTATATAGTGTCTGCTCAACTAGGCAGTGGAGGCGGAGCTAATACTGTGACGTCACAAGAGTAACACTCCAGTGTTTCTCCACTGAATTACTTGAAGAACCCTTAGTTTTTATACATATAATCCATGTCGCGTGGTGTTTTTCATAAAATCTTGATGATAAAATCTGTAGAGGTCACATGTTTGATTTTTTTAATACCCATTCTCTCATTTAGTCACCAAACCTTGTTTTATTGCACAAAATATACCAGTTTGAACACACAGCTACTCCAGCTTTCTTCATATGTTTATTCTTTACTTATTTATTTACTTACCTATATACTGGTTTGCTGTATTCTCTTCAAGTCCATTTCTTTTAACATGACAACTCTCTCTCTCTCTCTCTCTCTCTCTCTCTCTCTCTCTCTCTCCTCTCTCCTCTCTCTCTCTTCAGGTAGTAATATTATCAAGATTTTAAATAATTCTTAAGAAATGTATTTAGTTCTGTCACTGAGCTCATACCTCACTTTGAAAAGCAACTTTTTTTTATGATAAAGGTTAGAATGATAGATTAATTATATTTTCCAAATCTTAATGTGAATACTTATTGTTATGCAATAAATACAAAGAAAATGTGGTACAGGCAGTGTAAAAAATAGCAGTTGCATTTCCACGACTTGGCCACTAAAAAGAAAACACTATCAAAAGTACAAGAATTACATCATATACGCTATAAGGTATCAAAGGAATAAATGATGAAGAAAATGATACAGGGAACACATTTCCAGCAAATTTCTCATTAGCACTTCATATCACATAAATATACTTCCGAACACATTAGTTTACGTATAACACAAACTGTATACATAAAGGTATTAATTATGCATGCCTCAAACGATTATAATATTTTCGAAAAAAGTACAAAAAGTCATTCGTCAGTCTGGCTGGATGTATCAGATTCTGATGACGTTTCACAAGGGGCGGGGCTAGATTTCAGATCTCCCACGAACGCTTAATTTTTTTTTATTTTTACGTGCGTAGATAATATTTTCTGTGCGCGATTATGTGTTTGAAAATAATTGTAATTGTAATGTGTCATATACCAATTGAAAGGGCATTTTTTGTACTTTTACATGGTATATGGCAAAACGTAATAAGATGACCAATTATGTAAGAAAAATGTGGTAAATATTTACATAAAATTTTAAAATTTTGGTCTGTCTTTGACCTAGAATTTTTCGAAAATTCCCGAGAAAACCTATCAATTTTATTGATGAATTATATAGTAAATTTTAGCAGCTTTCTAATCCATTTTTCAGTTTCTTTCTATCATTATCCCTTAGTCAGATACGCTACGAAACGTGAATGTATGTAGGTTGACGGATGAAGTAATTGCACATTTTTGTGTGCGTAGATAATTTTTTCTGTGCGCGCTTGTTGGTTTGAAAGTAATCGTAATTGTAATGTGCTATACATCATTTGAAAGAGGATTCTTTGTACTTTAACGTAGTATACGACAACATCAAATAAAAGGAAAATTTATATAAAAAAACGCCTTCGCAAAAATAGTTATATGAAAATGTTATCGTAAATATAGCTTCATAAAGATATGGTCCTTTTGTAACTGATGACGTTTCACAAGGGGCGGGGATAGGTTTTAGTACCGCCTCGTGAGTAGACCCTGTATATTTTGACTCTGGTCCGACCTGCTGTCCTGCTGGGGGAGGAAGAACGGGGCAGGAGGATATTAGCTTTGCACGTCTCTGACCATTTACCTGACTCAATCACTAACATTGAATGGTGTTAGGCCTATAAGACGAAGTGGTTATTTTGGGAGGGGGGCGTGCATCAAGGCACACCTGTTCCACCTGAAGGGGTCTGAGTCACTTGTCTACTTTTGAAGAGATTGTATGTGTCTTGATGTAATCGATTGCTTTTGTTGTAGCAAAGGACTGGAGGATATTTTTTGTTTATGTGCGAAATTCCTGTAATTCTCTTGTTCAGTGACATTTGAAAATCGTGTAGACGAAATTATCACGTAAACTGATAAAACACCAAATTTGGAAATTTAGTTCTGAATGTGCATTTTGGTGTTTGTTAAGCTAAGCCTAAAAATTACAGTTTAAATGACTTTAAGCTGCAAAATTTGTCATTAAAAATGTAAAGAGCACATTCATAAAATACGAAAATGCAATAAACGTGATTTTGAAGATATATTTTACAGAATTTTTTGCTGATTATTTACATTCTATTAAAAGTTTATGTACATTTCATTTATAAATAAAATTCCCCTCTTAACTTGGAGCTTACCGTTTTGTAAAATTATCAAAAGTATCAAGAAAATCGGATCATTTCAGTATTAAAATTTCAGCTAAACACTTATAGTCGTTACCGTGTTTTGCTTAGTAGTTACTGTTTTTTATGAGGTTCAATTAGTACTATTTACTAGTTTCGTGCATTTATATGAAACCCAACTATGACGTCAAAACCTTACTATATATGGCTTTGGGAACTGAACGACGTCACCTGTGACGTCATCCAACATATCAATTCATGCCCTTCTACAGGGGCAGTTCTTTGATGACATAATTCAATAGTACATTTACGCATAGTCTCTTTCTCTAATACCTCATATCGATAATATCGATAATCTCGAGTTTTATGGGATGTCCTTAACCATCTTTTAGGTATATACTTAAGTTTTGAGTCAAAAATGTACTTAGGACTTGGGCCCCTAATTCTGACACTGAAATCCTTCGTTTTAGCCAGATGTAAACACCTTTAGCTCTCCTAAAAGCTAGCCCTCTCTCTCGCTAGTTAACTCCAAACTATGCTGATTTCAATTTCTAAAAATCTTTGTTTTAGAAATTCTCAAGTACCATTCATGAAAGACATTGTGACTTTGGCGCGGATTATGGTTTGTCTTATATACTACGTTCAACCTTTGGAGAGAGAGAGAGAGAGAGAGAGAGAGAGAGAGAGAGAGAGAGAGAGAGAGAGAGTTTTAGGAGACTATAGTGAATTGTAACGAGAAATATTGGATAGAGAGAGAGAGAGAGAGAGAGAGAGAGAGAGAGATCTAAAAAAAACACACACAACATATTTATTTTTTTTTTAATTAATGAAACTCATTAAAACGAAACTTAACAATGAACTTGATACGAAACATCCCAATCTCTTTTTCGTACTTTTCAAACATTCTCAGAAAATAGCAGTTATTTAATTAAATATTCTTACATTCAATAGAGTAAATGATAAAAGGGCACATTGTGCAGTTATATCGAGTATTTTGGCCAGTCACGCACTTTACTTTGCACCAACATAATCTTCAGTAGCTTCAAGTATTTGGTCAAAACAAAACCAGTGTTAGCCATGGTATTTATCCAAGTTAAGTTTGTACTGCAGGGGATAACTTCAATTCCCCATTACAAACATTCCTCTAACTCATTATTTAAACTGCCCCACTAGTGGAAGAAATACTTCAGATGTAATGGTCGGTCTCGTTCTGTAAAAGGAAAACCAACAGTAGACAATCTTCATGGCGAGAGATCTACATGAATGTAAAGCAAAAATAGAAGGTCCCCATTACGGACATTTTTGTAACTATATGAAATGGGCCCCCAGTGCTAGGAAGGCTTCAGATACAATTGTCAGTTTGGATTTACAAAAGGAAAATCATAGACCATCTTTATACACGGGCATTTACATTAAGTTCCAAGCAAAAAGGGAGCTTTTAACATTTGGTCATGGACCCAATGGGCATCTGACGGTATATTATGAGAACCAAAGGGTACTAGACTCTCTGTACAGGTAAGAGCACTATAGAATAACATAGAAGCTTTAGGGAAGACTATAATAATGATATATATGGTGTTCATTTGAAATCATTAGTCTTGTGAGATGCTACAAAGGAATAACTAACATGAAGGCACCTGGGAGGAGCTGGTATATGGGCAGGACCTAGTCTTCACAGCAGAGACAGACAGAGGGGGAGGAGACCAGGATATTGAAGTATAATGGAGAAGAATGAAATCAGTGTCAGTTTAACAAAGTTTATGGGTGAATGAAAGAGGACGAGGAGAAAATATCTTGTCAGGAAAGTGGCACTGATGATGCTGTGTGAAAGAGGTAGTGCAGGACAATAAAAGCACGCATCGAAGGAAACTGAAAAAAATATTTTTGCAAGAAAGCTTTTGGGCTGATTACCCTCACAAAAAACCCACAAATTAGTAGACTTGGAAATGACAAAATAGCTGGATGAAGGAAAGCACATGTGAATGCCCGGAACAGGTGGGAATTCAGACTGAAAACGAGCTTGGAAAGAGCATGATACCCATTTAAACCCGTACAGCAGAAACCACATACACAAACTGACTAGAAGGATGAAGATGAGATGCTAAGTTCATATTGATAATGAAATACAGGTTCAAAAGAACTGACCTGTTTCATGACACAGGCCAACCAGAAGATAACTTATGAATCCTTCAATGGTCTTACGGAAAGCCTAGTTCATGAGAGAGAGAGAGAGAGAGAGAGAGAGAGAGAGAGAGAGAGAGAGCGAGAGGACGATTGAGCCAGACGAGAGATGCCGAAGACGACTAGAGAGGAGAAGATGGACGAGAAATAGAGAGAGAGAGAGAGAGAGAGAGAGAGAGAGAGAACAAACAAGATTGATGGCAGAGGAGAAGGTCCAATAAAAACAAGAAGGAACACTTGCCATCCTAAGAATAGGAGCCAAAATTATTCCTTATTAAAGTTAATATTCAGCACAGGGTTTTACGTAGAACTAAACGTATTCTGAAAATTGGGAAATAAACAGCAGATATGAAGTTATACAATATTTCTAAACAGAGAAGTCACCACAAATTCCAAGGCTCACACAAAACACCCAATTAAAGATGGGAAATTTTAAAGTATGGTACCTATCAATCATTTTGGTGCCGTATATAAAATTTAGGTCAAAAGTCAAGCACTGGGATCTATGAGGTCAATCAGCACTGAAAGCAAAATTGAGAATAAAAAGGCTTCAGAGATGTAACAGTATGAAAACCTTGAGTAGTTGCGCTATGAAACAATTGTTAATTAAGAAAGGGTGGAAAGTAAGATGGAAGAAAGAGAATATGAACGGAGATACACAAAAAGGAATGTAAGGGGTTGCAGCTAGGGGCCGAAAGGACGCTACACAGAACCTTAAGTAATTATACAGTGCACTGCATGAGGTGCACTGATGGCAGTGCCCGACTACGGGATCTTGGGTTGTGGTCCATTTGAAATGATAATTTTTGCAATGACACAAACACATATATACCCTCCATGTCTAATACTTCTTATACTTTGGAAATCCATCTCTCCTTTACTTTATATGCAATAAGGCCAAAACACATTAATTTCTCTTCGTGTACAATAAATACAGATATACAATTTTACATTTGCTCTGAAAAGCAAGAATAAATATTACCTCGGAATAAATTTTCATGGAGTGAAACTTCAAGACTGCAGAGAACCAATATTTGTATGTCTGAGATTTACGTGATGACAATATATTTCCTATTGAAGACTTAGTTTTTACAACTAATTTCTTTCAGCATTTAGCTCGTAAGCTTTTAACCTTACAGAATGTAATATAACTGGATTCACGGCCAAGGTTCACATTCAATACGTTATAATATTCTGTCTTTGACATACCGAATACTATTGCTTATTAGGCTTGCTGATAACTTGGATCCCTGAGGTACATAACAATGATAACCTTTTTTTCCCCTTTGAAAACAATAAAGAATAAATATAAATATGTACTTGTAAGTGTATATTACATATTATATATATAATTATATTCCGCATAACCAAATGAAAAATGTTTTTGTCAGAATATGTCCAACAGCTTCGTCCTCCAATGTACCTTATTTTACGCATGAGAAAAACAGAAAGCTGAGTTTTATATCTTTCCCTTACCATACACATTAGAGTCCATAGTCAACCCCCTAAGGTTACTTTTTCATATCCTAGCACCACTAGTAAAAATTTAATTCGTAATGTTCCGGAAAACAATAGTCATTTATAAGCTACCATCTAAGTGCAGTGGTTTTTTTAAATAGGACAGTCTGGGAAGGCACTCGAAAAGCTCATTTTAAATCATAAAAGAACAAAATTTTAATGATACAAGTAATGCGTTTGTGTTTTCACAGTATTACGTGTAGCCTAATGATTGACCGGCTCGGGTCTTAAGATTTTATTTGAGAGCACGGAACAATTTTAATTTATCTCCAGGTTTCTATAAAATAGAGCCTTTTATTTATCATGTCATAAGACGTCATTGAAATTGGATCATTTTATCCATGAACTATCAAATAACATAAGATTCTTAATATGTACTTAGTGTTAAGTTGTTTCAAATGGACATACGTATTACCTCATTTGCCACACATGCCACACTTTGTAGACAAATATCCCAATCTGACTAACTTGTACAAAAAAAGATTACACTAGATTTCATGGGCAGAAAACTGACGAACATCCACCGACACGTAAAGAGAGCACAGACCAAATATTTTGGGCAAGTCTACAATTCCTGGGCAAAACTAACACTGGCTGACGAACTTTGTAGACAAATGAACTCCATTTTCTGTGGAAAACATTTCCCAAACACTAACAAACAAAACGATTAATCCTGACAAAATGAAACGTGCTAAAAAGACTTCCTGACTCAGAAAAAAAAGTTAAATTGATATACTGACACTGTGTTACAAATCAACATATTTTCAAGCCCCCAGCCCAAATAATAAAAATCAGTACAAGATTTATCACAATGAACAAAAATCACTTCCATTTAACACATTTTCCAGCCAAAAACCTGCAGAATAAAAATTCTTAAGTAAAAATAACACACTCCTTCTTGATGCACATCTTTTGGGCAAAGCCTCTCCCAAAATAGACGACCTTTCCAGGTAGAAACGATAAAAAAAACGATTTTGTAATGACCTACTTTTGGGGCAAAGTTTCCATAGCATAAAATTCACGAGATATGAAGGCATTATAAGCAGGTGAATCAGGTCTCAAACTAATAGGTATTCTAATTAAGAACTCTCCCAAACAAGAATATATACATCTTGTCAGAAAAATGGCAAACTAACAGACTTCTAGGAAAAACATACAGCCAAAACATACTTCCTAACAGAGTTCCTTGCCCCCCTCCCCCACCTCACACATCAACTACTACATTTTCTAGCCCCCCAAAATTCCAAATTAATACCTTTTCTACATCGAAAAATACTAACTAGCAGGACCTCTAAGAATGATCAGATAATATAACTAGCAGACTACCAGCAAAAATTACAAAATAAGTATTAGACTTACTAGCAAAAGTCTTAAGAGACTCTTCAGGCAAAAGTCCACAAATCCAGACATTTTGAAAACTATAGCATCAAAGTTAACAGATTCTGTGAAGGCACACCATTTTAAAGTTAACAGACTTCCTGAAGGTAAAAAAGCCACAGAAAAACTGGTTACATGAAAGTACAAGGAAAGCAACGCAGAGACTTTAAATAAAAATATGGCATAAACTGCCAGAATTACTTTAGAGAGAACATCTCAAAAGTCAGTGTACAATCTAAATCCCAAGTAATTACAAACCAAGTAGTAACTTCCTGAATGCAAAAATATCAAAAGCAGACTTTCCGAAAGCAAAGTAGCATGAAAAATCAAGACCTCTTCGTACTAAGTTTCATCGAGCAATTGACTTTCTCAAAGTGAAAGTATCATTCAGTGACAAACTTCCTGAAAGTAAGTGTCCCTACAAAAGCCCCGAAACTTCAGACAGTGAAATGTGAATATATCACAGACTAAAATTTTAGACTTTCTCAAAGCAAAACTATCATAAACCAAGAGACACACTAAACCAAAATCTGATTCCAGTATTTTCCCTGGATCCAGGACCCGTTTCAGACACCAGCAAACTTCACCTGTGCTTTGCATCAAGTATTTTCAGATGATATTAAGGATGATGAATCCTGATTCTATCATCGAACACTAAAAGAGACAGTCCAGATTATCACAAGTAAAGCCTAAAGACTAAAATTCCAGGTCAACAAAAATACTATCTAAATCTTCAACACCAGTATCCCAAACTAACTCCGAATTAGACACTCCATTGTCATAAACCAGTTCTTTTAAATGTCTACATAATGTACCTTCCACAATCACTATTCCAATACTGTACACCAATATCTACTTTTGCAAAATGAAAATATGAAGTATAACTCTCAACATTAACCAAACTTATTCTCGGCATTATTTTAAAAACGCTAAACTTCGCTCTGTCTTGTATTCCAAACCTTTACAATAATGGAATAACACTTGGAATCTCAAGGCATCACAAGCAAGGGCATGATTAAGCCACCAAGTGACATCCAGAAAGGAAAGTTTCACATCTCTATAAAACAGGAAATCTCTAACCCACATCATAACCCAACGTACCAACTGTAAAATCTGTTGGCATTCTAGTGACCTCTCAAATGCACCATGACTCAGGAAAGCCTGCTTTGTAAAATTCTGGAACAATAAAAAGGCTACAAACTGTTATAATCTGAATGTTAGTATAACATTAATATCAAGTCTAATCACATATTCTCTAAGCAATAAAGTAGGCCAGACAATAATATAAAGAGCTATAAAGCTTTTACTTATGCAACGTAAAAACACCATATAAACAAACAATTATGGTTAAGCGGCTTCAGGTGCTGACAGATTTCTTCATAAGGTATGTAGACAGAGAAAGTGTTGTATAGATTTACTGAGCATTATACTCGTTCTCAGAACTGGAGATGCATGTCCCTGAGTGAGGTTTAAAGATCTTTTTCTTTTTCTCTCATGATCTGGCGATGCAAGTCCTTGATGTGAGGTTTACAAAGCTTTGTGCTGGCTCTCAGAATTGGAGGCTCATACATCAGGAGTATGAGCCTCCAATTCTGAGAGCCAGCACAAAGCTTTGTAAACCTCACATCAAGGACTTGCATCGCCAGATCTGAGAGAAAAGAAAAAGATCTGTAAACCTCACATCAGGGACATGCATCTCCAGTTCTGAGAACGAGTATAATGCTCAGTAAACCTATACAACACTTTCTCTGTCTACATACCTTATGAAGAAATCTGTCAGCACCTGAAGCCGCTTAACCATAATTGTTTGTTTATATGGTGTTTTTACGTTGCATGGAACCAGTGGTCATTCAGCAACGGGGCCAACGGCTTTACATGACTTCCGAACCACGTCGAGAGTGAACTTCTATCACCAGAAATACACATCTCTCACTCCTCAATGGAATGGCCGAGAATCGAACTCGCAACCATCGAGGTGGGACGCCAACACCATACCAACCATGAGAAGGCGTTTAAGCTCCAAGCTGGTATCACCTTTTGAAACGACGGCATGTGTCCGATATATGATGAAAATTTTGCTGTATACGTGACCAAAAGGATAACTTTGAAATTTGCAAGCGTTCTGATAAACGTACTTTATAAGTGTTGATATCTGGTAGGATATAAATAATATTCAGTACTTTGAAATAAGTTCGTGAAACTATTCTACGTAAATTGCTATTAAAAGACAACGTGTGACACCGTTAACCGAATCTAACGTTAGCAGAAATGACAATAAATAAATTCTCTAAGACAGGTAAATGATGTTGTGCAAGTTGATTTTCCTACAAGTAAAATCCTTCACGAAATCTCAAAAGAAAGCAACGACAAAAGGTCTAAAAATCGTAGATTTTCTTACAAGTTATTCATAGAAAAAAATAAAATAATTATTGTTTTGGCAATTATACATAGTTTGGTACAAAATTCTACAGGCTTAACACACCTTATCAAGACTCGACATGCTAGCAAGAGATTGTTTATGTAAGAAGACAGTCAAATGAGTATTCGTAAGACAAGGATCGTCTCAATATCAACCTTATTACACCCAACTTGGACTCTCTGTACAGTAATATAATTCTTCGACATTTGAAATAGTCTAACAATCCTCCCTAGAGACAGAAAACTGAAAGACATTTGGGAAAGCACAGGAGAAGCATTTATAAGGATTTCTCCCACCTCGGCCAATCAGCTGCCAGCTTAGAAAGCTTAAACCCTTTGGGTCTGCTTCGAAGCTGATAATCGCCTGACTGGATACCTCCTGCTAGGGGCATTCCCCCCTCCGGGGCACTGCAATGCTGAGCCCAAGGGAGTCCTTTATTGGTAAATTTTTCCAGTTTTCTAATTTGCAAAGTTTATAAACATGAGGGCTTCTGTACTTCAACTTCCTTAATGAAGAGCAAAATCTTCACTTTTCTTTAAACTTTTCAGGTTCATAGATTAATGGTTAATCTTTACAGAACTGCTCTAGTTCTCACTTTGTACACAGTACTGAAAAAATGAAAACATTCTCCTTTCTCAAGTATTAAAATAAGGCGAAAAACCAAACCATATAAAAGAACATGAACTACTCCAAATTTACTAAAAAGAAAAACAAAAATCTGGAATTAACTTCAGGATGTTATGACAAAATACAGTATCTTTATATCCAAAGATTTACTCGAGTTTCATACCCCACCAATCTACGATCCAAATATCTATTATCATGTACAAATGAATACTCATAAGTGTGTAGATTACGTGTGTTTACATTAAGAATTGGGATCTGCAAGTGGTTGGTTAGAGTGAGGTATCTAATCACTGTCTGGAAGCAATGGCAGAAACTCCTTGGTGTGTAGTTTGTGTTCTTAGTAAGAATGTAAATGTGAAAATAGTAAGCAAGAGGTACTTAATCCCTGTGTCTGGAAGTAGTGGCAGCGTGTGTGTGTGTGTGTGTGTGTGTGTGTGTGTGTGTGTGTGTGTGTGTGTGTGTGTGTGTGTATTTGGGTTCAGAAAAGAAAGTCAAATGTTCTTAGAACTCTCCAGTAGAGAATGACGCTTTTCAACTTGTGAGGTATATAAGGCAGCTTAGGAAAACTAATGATTCTTCAGAGAACTTTGACATGCCAAAAAATGACTTAGAGCTGCTTCACTAAAAGATAGATAGATAGATAGATAGAGAGAGAGAGAGAGAGAGAGAGAGAGAGAGAGAGAGAGAGAGAGAGAGAGAGAGAGAGAGAGAGAGAGAGAGAATCCTAAAAGCAAAAGCATGAGGACTTCATCATAACATGAAAAGTAGAAAGTTCTTGCTCCCAAGTATTCAGGCGATCAGGACTACCTCTCCAGTGAAAATAGAATGCCACTCTGGAGCCTGCAAGTTATGTTGTAAATATAGAAAGAGTCTCTTATTTGACAGTTAACAGGCGACTATGAAATGCCCTTGAATGTGTACTGTATGAATTCAAGTTCATACGAAGAGAGGTCTAGTCAGAATGGAATGAAAAGGTGAGAGGAAGTAATTTATATGATTTTACAAATGTATCCTGCTCCTGTAGCTAATAACTTTGCAAATTATATTGGCACTTCATATTTCTTCTAACATTGGCCACTGGGGAAAACACTTAGCGATGAGTTTCCAAATTTAAAGTTTATCTAATGCAATGTCCATATTGTGTACCCTAACTAAGGAAACATTGTACGTACACTGATGTAAATGTCTTTATTTTTTGCTGAGCTGAGAAATAACAAGGGTAATAATTACCTTTAAGGTTAAGATTTGAGAAATGATAAAAAAAGTTGAGACAGAAGTCCTTGTAACTAATCAATACAATTTGGTATTACAATAATTTTCCCATTATTCAAACTTTAAATCAATACAATTTGGCATTGCAGTAATTTTTTTTCATTTTTAATTATTTAGATTTTAAAGTCAAATCTTTACCAACAACAGTTAATTGATCAAATCACTTAAATTCAATGGGAATAGCAGAAACATATAAGCACACAAACAAGAAAATATCGATACCTTAACCTAAAAGAAATCTTCATATATCAAGACACTGTAGCACATTTTGTTCTAAAATCTACAAAAACCTATCATTAAGAAACAATAAGCACAAATTACTCAAACTACTCATGTTGAAGCCAAAGGAAAGCAAAGATATACCCAAAGGTTCAGTTCCTAAGCTGAGACACAACTTTCTGGAAAGATTTCACTTTTGACAACTGTTCGAAATTCTTTGGTGCCTGAAATTCCTTGTACTACTTTGTGTGGTTACATGTTTACATGGCTTCATTTTGAGTCATTCTTACGGAATGTCTATTAGCAACCATAATCCCCACGTAATGATATTAATTAACCAAACAGTTCCTATTCTAATTCCTGATAAGTCCACTAAGAAATGAATTTCCCTTTCACAGTAAAGGTCTTGAAAATATTCAGTGCTCCAATGAAAATATTATTGTCTAGAACACAAGATGATTTTAATCTTCCCCAAAAGTCCATCAATCAATGTGACATTAAGAAGAATAAACCCTTTGCATAACTGAGATTGCTTCTTAAATGTTTATTAGCACATATACCAAAAACATTCTACTGAAACTTGAAGAGGACATTCGAAGAGACCGCTGCTAGCAATGCCTAACTTTATTTAACGTAACTCTTTTTTTGAGTTCCTGTTTGCTTACTGTTCACCTAGAATGGACTTTGCATAAGAATCCCAATTATGCTCAAATAACACATTCAAATATTATTGTTAAGACGTCATTTCAAATTCTCTTTAATGCTTGGAATTTGAGTTTATACTTATCAAATCATTCAACTACAATACATTTTGACAACAATGTCATACTGCTTTGAGAGCAGCACCACATGCAACAGTGTCTTGAAATATGCAGAGATGCCATGACAATGATGTTCTTGATAAGATACTCTCCAGTAGTTACATTATTAACTTCTAATTGGTGTATGTTTAATGTTAATTAAGCAAGAAGCATAGTTGTCATGGCATACTTTGTACAAAATTCAGAGATTCGTTGAATCACTTGAAAAGAATAAGTTCTTAGTGCCCTAAAGTTTTTAGATAAAACTAATGAACCAAATTTGAAATATCTGTTTTAACAGTGCAAACGTTTAAATGCTTCAGGTTTAGATAGCTCTCATGTATTAAAAAGAAAAGCCTCTCATAACCTAAAAAAAATAAGCTTTAAAGTACAAATACCAGTGGTTACATAACATTATAATAAAGCAAAACCTCAACGCAATTACAAAATTAATTCCAAGAAAACTCTTGATATAAATCAACAAAGAGACAAGCTATGGATTAAGGCTACGAGGAGCATAAGAAGCTTAACTCCATGTCCCTACTATGAAGGCAACTAGTTTAAGAAAACCTATTAGATTTATTAAAAATAAGTAACAGAAAAATACGTACATTAGTATAAAATATTACCCATTTTATAAAGGTTAATACCTCATAGGTTCTACTACACACAATAATTCCTTTCTATATCTGCTATAATGAGATGTTCCGTAAAATCAGGGAAACCTATTCCCTCTGTCTGATGAACTTTATATATGAATGAACGTATTAAAAGAAGCATAACCTGCTATTAACCTCACGTGACCTTCGTATCCGGGCAAGTATGGATTAAACAATGCCCTACTGGACACTACAAATCAAAACTGAAAGTTCATGAACAAATTATCCTTAAACATACGCGATTTACGATATGATATAGCAAAAATGTATCCATGACTATCTAATAGTCGATAATTATTACGCTATGATGGAACTTACGTTTATGTTATATTAAATGAAAATTATATGCTTTAATATTACGTATCGTGTTATGTACTAATCCACAGTACTTGGCAGCTTATGTTAACATTGGTTAAAAATTCAAGTGAAGGCTTTGCATTTCAATACATACCTGTATCAAACTTATAAGACATCTAAAGAAAATATATCAGCGTGAAGGTGGACCATTGGAAACGTTGTAATTCATTTTAATTCTTTATTTCCTACGTTTCTTAATATCTTTATTACATCTTCAGGGAATCTGTTAGACAATAAATAAAATCACTTTAAAAATTACTCTAAAATTCAACATTTACAAATTACAACGCAATAAAAAAAAAACTCATAAAAAAATATCAAAGACCGCTAACCAACCTTATGCAGAGAAGGCAAGAGACAGAATAAACAATACATACATAAAAGTTAGCTCAGGTAAAGTTGTGTGGAGGAGGTCTGGGTATTTAACTGGGGAACCAGTTATTTAATAAATAATGATTCTAGGATAGGCAGTTCATATGCATTGCTTGTTTGGCCTATGATTCGGAAATGTCTTCTTTCTATGTATATTTTACAGTTTTGTGAATGGTTTCTTATATTAGAATGTTCGGGATTGGAGAGCCTACAGCCAGTACGGAAAAGTAATCCCCGATGAGAGTCGATTCTGACCCGCAGTAACCTCCTCGTGGGTATGTCCCAGAGTTACACTTAGAGCAAGTATACTTATAAACCACGTTGGAGGTCAAAAGAGGGTCCAATCGATCTTTATATCTGAAAAAGGAACCGATTGTTAGTGGGTTTATTGGAATTAATTTCAGATTAATGGCACCATAATGTTTGTGAACAATTTGTGCAAACGTATTCCGAAAGTCATCATGTAAAAACGGGAATTTGGCATAAAAAGCTAATTTTGGTACTGTACAGGGTTTGGTGACAGCGAATTGTTTGTTGAGAAACAAACGGAGCTTTTTATAAAACAAAGTCTGTGGGAAGCAATTATTCGTAAAATAAACAGAAAGGAAACTAATTCCTTGGTGGAAGGATTGCCAGTTCGATGTAATAAAAAACTTTTGCCAACATCTTTATGTGTTCGCTGGAAGAACGCATGTTAGATGACTGCCCACTCAGGTTCTATCCACTCTTTTATGGTAGGTATATTGATGACACCTTCGCCTTATTTAAAAATGACTGTGATATTGACTCCTTTTTAGCATATGTTAATACTAAACATAGTAACATTAATTTTACCGTGGAAAAAAGAGGTGAACAATCAATTACCTTTCTTAGAGGTTCTTGTCACCAGGGATAATGGCTCTTTTAATACATCTGTTTTTAGAAAGAAAACTTTTACCGGTCTAGGATCCAATTACTATAGTTCTTGTTTTTATGATTTTAAACTAAACTCTATTTTTAATCTCCTCCACAGGGCGTTTTTTATTACATCGAACTGGCAATCCTTCCACCAAGGAATTAGTTTCCTTTCTGTTTATTTTACGAATAATTGCTTCCCACAGACTTTGTTTTATAAAAAAGCTCCGTTTGTTTCCCAACAAACAATTCGCTAATGTCACCAAACCCTGTACAGTACCAAAATTAGCTTTTTATGCCAAATTCCCGTTTTTACATGATGACTTTCGGAAAACGTTTGCACAAATTGTTCACAAACATTATGGCGCCATTAATCTGAAATTAATTCCAATAAACCCACTAACAATCGGTTCCTTTTTCAGATACAAAGATCGATTGGACCCTCTTTTGACCTCCAACGTGGTTTATAAGTATACTTGCTCTAAGTGTAACTCTGGGACATACCCACGAGGAGGTTACTGCGGGTCAGAATCGACTCTCTTCGGGGATTACGTTTCCGTACTGGCTGTAGGCTCTCTAATCCCGAACATTCTAATATAAGAAACCATTCACAAAACTGTAAAATATACATAGATAGAAGGCATTTCCGAATCATAGGCCAAACAAGCAATGCATACGAACTGCCTATCCTAGTTATTTATTAAATAACTGGTTCCCCAGTTAAATACCCAGACCTCCTCCACTCAAATGTACCTGAGCTAACTTTTATGTGTATGTTGTTTATTCTGTCTCTTGCCTTCTCTGCATAAGGATGGTTAGCGGTCTTTGGTCTTTTTTTATGAGTTTTTTTTTATTGCGTTGTAATTTGCAAATGTTGAATTTTTGAGTAATTTTTTAAGTAATTTTAAAGTAATTTTTAAAGTGATTTTATTTATTGCCTAACAGATTCCCTGGAGATATAATAAAGATATTACGAAACGTAGGAAATAAAGAATTAAAAGGAATTACAACGTTTCCAATGGTCCACCTTCAAGCTGGTGTGTCCTACTGGCCGTCGCCTTCCTCTGTCTCCCAATAAAATATATGCTATGTATTCTGAAACGAAATGATGTTTTTATCCCTAATATTAAACTTATGGATCTTAGGCAAATAAAAATGAATCCTGATAAATGTCAGGTAGCTGATACCGAATAAGAAAATTAAATCAGCTACGAATATTTTCCGGATACACCAAGCTACTTGTGGTTAATAACAAACTAAAATAATATATTCAAGGCAAAACAGAGCTATGTATCCTGAAACTTACAGAATAATTGAAAGTTAATAGTAATTTTAAATTTGTAAGAAACTGAAATAAAGCTATCTTGAAATACACTGTATTATTTAGATTATGAGTCTTAAGTAGATAGGACCATGAATTTTATTGTATGCTGAGGTACCACATTTTTTTTTACTTTCGTTTAACCAGTTAATATTAACTCTCCTAGGGCTGGCCTAGAGGTACCACATAACTACATATTGCTAAACTGATAGGAAATTCAATGTAACAATAAACATGCCAAAACAATGATCCGTCTAACAGCTGATAGATAAATTCAAATACAAAATAAACTAAGACATATAATGAATTAACTAACAGCAGATATTAGAATGATAAGAAACCTTATCAAGGCAACTACGGATCCTGAAACATGCTGAACATGAACTTTAAAAAATTCTAGGTATATGATCATTAGTTGATATTGAGATGATATTATGACCTTTAGGTATAATAAAGTCTATACATCCTGAATAAAGCTAAGCTACCAAGTATGTATACATTAAGCTTAGAAGAAATTAACGAGGAAAATGTATCCTTAAATATTAAACCAGTAGCAGGTTTCAATAATAAAACATATCTCCTGGACAACCACAAACTACCTCTTATGAAAAAGACTTCTGAAGATGCTACTTAGAAATTACAAGCAGCAAAGCTGAGCTCTACTCGACTTTGGGTCAATAGGCACCGTTATTGTTTGTTTATTTGTTTGTATTGTGTTTTTACGTTGCATGGAACCAGTGGTTATTCAGCAACAGGACCAACGGCTTTACGTGACTTCCGAACCACGTCGAGAGTAAACTTCTATCACCAGAAATAGACACCGTTATAAAACTGATTAACTAAAACTTGCTGGTAAATGGTATTTTTTTACCCTGATAAAACAACATTAGTTCATGACTATAAATTTTACAGTTCTAATACAGTTTTAGGAGCCATATCTTTAAGATTATGATCTCTTTATGTGAAAGTAAGGGTTTCTGACATTTATATTGAGCAATTATTTTCATTTTTTTGTGTTGGGCTCTCCTGTCTAGTAAGTTCCTCATTTGTACGATTTCTTGAACTAATTGACTTTCACCCGACTTCTTTTCTTCATAAGATTTCTTGTTCCTTTTTCAGCCGCAGTAATTTTGGCTGTCGTCTTCTTCCAATAATTTCTTCAAGTTTGTAGTATTTCTGATTTGTAGAAATTCCCATGAGTTATGTATACGCCATCAGAATATTTCGAATTTACTGCACCCAGAAGCCCTGTAGCAGTGAGTCTGCAAAGGAAACAAATCTCTGTAGGAGGCAAAACTTGCTTGAACACGAAATGAAAAAGTTGAAACCTTTTCCTCATGAGTTCAATGAGATATAGTTTTGAATAAGATATAATTCCCGTACGTACTTTCTTGACTTCAATATGCAGTGTAGCGTGGAAAGTGACACGAGTTAAAACTGGAATTTCTGTACAAACTATATTGTAAAATTAATATACTTAATGTCAGATAACGAATAAACGTCCACTATAACACAACGCAAAAGACAGACAGGAAGTCATCTGTAAGAGCTCGCCTCTGTAGTGCTACAAAGTCATGGTAACTACTATGAGATTCAGGGCCTCTGTAACACGGTTTTTTCGCAATAACTTTTTATCTATGCATTTCATAAATACAACGCTTATTCAGAATACACATTATATCTACACATAAATTTTGACTGTATTGTGCATTACGTAGGTTGAATAAACTTGGTACTTATAATGTAAAAGTTACTTTTTTTGAAGACGGGCCAACTTACCCAGAGAAAAGGTTTCGAACGCACTCGTTACGTAACTTATGACAGCATTTCTTCCCTCTTTCTCGATGGATGATTGGCTATACGTAACGAAGGCTAGACCTCTGGCAACAATGACATACAAATTTAAATACAAGCAAAGCAGTACACCTTTATGAACTCTGAAGCCTATCCGCTGATAATTGTCATAATGAACAAACCAACAAAATATGTTAATAAATACAAAAACACTTCGATTATTAGTCTAACTCCCAAAATAAATGTCCTAAGAAATTACAGTCTACTTTATAGGTCACAATCAGATTGACAAGATGTAGGGAATAGTTGGTAATTTTCAAAAACATAGTAGACAAGCTTGATTTGATAACTGCTATATCCAATGTCAAGCAATTTTTATTTATTGGCTATCTACCTATTTACTGAAAAAAAAAAAAAATAGCCGGTACCGTATTTTGGTTTTAAACCTTCACCAATAATTATCGTCGGAATGATGACTTCACGAGGCTCCACCCACTTTGGCCTCGTTATAATTCAGGATAACACTGAAGGCTATCATGGGCATTGTTGGATTAGAAAATTTAACTTCTGGCTATAAAAACTCATTTCTCGAGCAGTTATAAGAAATACTAAATGATCCTCAAGGATCCCAGCAGTTGGCCTAAACGTTTAATTCATGTATATTACTACTATTACTACAGTAGTATTACTACACTAGCACCACACCCACATCTATGTATCGTTCCGCCATTCATAAAGTCTTTATATCCAACACGTCGTACGGCCTAAAGAAGAAGAAAAAAAAATATCGGATGATCTGTTGGTCTGCTGGAGATTTTAACATATAAGCTTGTATTTACTTTGGATAAAAGTCTTATTTAAAAAAAAATAGTTATATAAAGGCTGATTACATACCATCTCTCTCTTTCTCTCTCTCTTGGTGGCATAGTGAATAGTTAATGGAAATGTTCAAAATCCTGAATGACATTACAAGTATTATAATCACGTTACGCTAAATACAAATCAGACCATAAACATTGGATTTAAACTATAAACTGAATACTTACCTATTCAGGCCATAGTAAGTATGGCCACGGGCTTTCTCTTGACTGTATAAAGTTACAAGTCATAAGACAAATGCAGTTTTGCAACCACGGGGAACATTCCAAATCCTGTTAGCCATTCTTGACTGCTATGGGTTTCAGAGCCGATGGAACAAGGTGAATGAAGTTTCTGTCTGGCGGATGGGCGGGGCTACATTTCGTAAAACGGTGTTTACCTTGCTTACCTAATGAATGTTTTTAGACTTTTGGCTCGTAATCATTGGCCATGGCGTCGGCTAGATAATTTTTACTCTATAAGAATTAAAACTATCGGGTTTAGGTTATTGATAATGCTGACAAAATTTGTGTGTGGTTGTAAAATATACATATGTCAACTTTCAGCTACATCCGATGCTTTGATAAGGAGCAAAGTCCAAAAAACCGTGTTACAGAGGCCCTGAATCTCATAGTAACTCGTTTTACAACGCAGCATACTTTTGGAATGTAATGTTGTTTAACGCTTCAGATTTTGCCGCAGTGCTGAAGATATAATTAATCAGTCGTGGTTCTTTAATACAATTACCGTATTCAAAGAGTTTAAGATGAAATTGACAAGCAGGACCGTCCAGGTCATCTAAAGCTTTCTGCTGTATAAAGTTTAAATAACAAAATCAAACAGGCATACTACGTACTGTGGATTTACTATCCCAAATTGCTGCATAGTTATGTTAAATGAAAAATTGCCGCATAGTTATGTTAAACGAAAACTTGTTACTTCGAAAGTCAGTTGATTGAAAAAGTCTGAGAAATAATTTAGATTCCTAAGAATTGTATACATAACAGTAACACAGACTTTTGGAGGTTCCCAACAAAACTGGTTATTGCATTCATTTTTTTTCCAAATTAGTCATTAGACCCATAAATGAAATCTGCAACTTTATATTGAGTATTCGTGAAATCTGAGAAAATCAGCATTTGGCTGAATTCATGAAAAGTAACATATATTATTTCCATCTATCCATGAAAGCTTTGAGGACTTGTGCAACAGATGTGTGCATAATTTTATGCAATCTCTAAGCTTTATCATAGCCACATTATCCTCAGTTTTGCTAAAAACTAGAAGTGAAAAAAATTAATTGTAGTATTAGTTAGTATACCGATATTTTCTGATATATTATACATAAGCCATATGCTTTTTGGCATTAATGGGGTAAAAAAAAGTAATACGCACTACCTTACCATTCAGGAGTAATTTTTTTTCTGATATATACGTTTGTATTTAGTCAGATCATCAAACTTACATTCTTAATAGATTACAAAAGTCATAAACTTAAACCATTCGCAAATGAAGTTCCTTTTCTGATACCATATTTTTTGGTATCTGCCTGCCAACTTATATAATAATATAACACAAACCTACAGATAAGTTAATTGAAATCATAATCGACATATTTCTAATTAAAACAGTTCAGCATTCTTTCACTAACAAACGTTCAAGTAACCATCTAGTATATCTAAACTTACTCTTTAAAAAGTTTATAATTTGTCTAAGATCATATTTCTTTTTCTTGCACACCCATAAGACATACAAGTAATCCACAATTAAAACTAATGCAGCATTGTTACACTTTGTTGTTTTACAATTAAAATCTAACATTAAAATTCTTAAGAAACTATTTTTCTCAATACTACATACATTGATCAGAATATTTTTAAACCATAGAAAAATATCTTTAATATAAGTACATGAATAAAATATATGGATTGAATTTTCCTCATCGCCACATCTGTCACAAGAACCATCCGTCCTTATCTTTAGCATCCTTAATCTTTGGTTAGTTGCTAGTCTCTCATGCAAGTATCTATACATAAATTCACTCTCTCGTAATCCTATATGTCTATTGTTTACATTCTTCCAAATGTTTTTCCAGTTGAACAACGGGTAGTTTCTCTCTATTATTGCCTCACAATTTGGACGGATACAATCATAAAATACTTTACTCTTCAACAAAGGGAAATTTTTACAACGAAACACCTTTCTAATTGCCTCTATCGCTACAGAATAGTATGGACTAGAAATATACGATACCTATCAATCGTATCCATCATATGACTTATTCTTATACTACAATAATAAACAGCAAGGCATGAATCATTTGTTAGCTCTTTTAAAACAGTGCAACATAAAATAGATAAAGCCTTGTGATAAACATCAGTAATTCCTAGTCCCCCTTCTTCCTTGGGTAAACAAAGTGTTGTTGTTCTAATAGGCTGGTACTTTCCATGCCAAAGAAATCTAAAAATACAAGAATTTATGGCTTATGCCTCTCGTTTAGACAATGGAAATTGTGAGCCAAATACCATACTTTGAGAGTATCAAGAAATTGATAATAATACCCTTCTGATATAGGGTTAATATTCTTTGTTCTGACATGGATGATATTCTGCTGATCTTGTTTATTCTGTTTTCCCAATTTTGTCAGCAAGTTTCTTCATAATTTCCACTATATTCAATCCCTAAAATATTAGTTTTCTTTACACTTTTTACCCTGTCAGTAGACCAAGACAGTTTATTTTCCCAGTTTCCAATTCCTAAAATCTTTGTTTTATCGATGTTTAGTTGTGCTCCTGTAGCCTTTTCAAACCTTTCTATCTCTTTATAAACAACTTGCAGAGATTTCTCAGCGGTGATGAAAATTGTTGAATCATCTGCAAACCCTTGAAGCTTGATAAATTTTTTATTTAGTAGTGGAGGAGGAATAATCTGTTTATTACCTTTAATAGCCAAGTATAAGGGTTCTTGAAATATTACAAACAAAAGCATGGACAAGGGACATCCCTGTCTAACAGACCTATTTATTTCAAACGAAGAGCTAATTACTCCATTGATGCATAAATAGCTATGACTGTTTTTATATAACACCTTTAACCATTTGATAAAGGAGTCGGAAAATCCAAAGCAATTCATAATTCTCCATAAGAACTTCGTATCCAGCCTGCCAAAAGCCTTTGACCAATCAAGGTTTAAAAGAGCCAAGTTTGAATGAATTTCGTTTGAATAATACACTACATCCCTTATCATATTATTACAGTCGATAATAGACCTTCCATTTACACCACAATGCTGCTCAGAAGAAATAACCTTATTCATTACCAATTTCATACGATTAGCTAAAATCTTTGCACATATTTTATAATCTACGTTAAGAAGAGATATGGGCCTCCAGTTCTCTGCTAGTTCTACGTCCCCACCCTTTGGTAAAAGCTTAAGAATGCCTTCATGCTGAGAACTACTCAAATCCTCCTTCAGAGCGTACCAAATTACTTGTATGAAGTGAGGTTTCAACAGTGTCCAAAACGTTTTGTAAAATTCAGTAGGAAGGCCGTCCTTTCCTGGTGACTTTCCAATGCTTAAACCCTTAATGGCTGCCCATGTTTCTGCTTCTTCAATTTCCTTTGATAACATATTTACATCATCATTATCCAATTTATTCTTGCACATTCTAAGTAATTCCTCTTGTTGAATTTTATCAACATTAACGTTATCGTATAACTCTTTGAAATAACTTTTAAAATATGAAACAATACTATCAGTATTCATGAGAACTCCTTTATCCGTTTTAACTCTAAAAATACCCGAGTTCCTATCCTTCTCTCTTCCTAACAAGTATGCTGATACCTTTTCACCTTCTACCCTGTCTTTTAGTTTTGCTCGTAGTTTAATGCCCTCACAAAACTCATTCTGTATGTCATTCACTCTGTCTTTAATCACCCTTATTTCTTCAAAGTCAATTCCACCAGCATTAGCTTTTGCATACAATTGTTTCAGTCTTCCCTGCAACATATTTAGAAGTCCATATTTTTATTGCGACATAATTTTCGACATTCTTATAAAAAAATTTTTACATTCCATTTTTGCAAAATCCCACCATAACAAATTATCAAAAATACCTTTTCTTGCCACAATATGACTCCAAACTACACTGAAATTTTCCTCAGTTTCTTTAAAACCCAAAACTTTTGTGTTAAGCCTCCAAAAACCTCTACCAAATTTTACATTTTGTACATCAAATTTAACTAAAACCATGCTGTGATCTGAGCAGCTGATAGGTATTGTTTCCCATGACTTTATAAGGTTAAATAGCCTTTTAACATATACTCTGTCTATTCTTGACCCGTAGTTATTTAAAAAAAAAAGTATATTCAGGTAACTTGTGACAACCTATGGTTATGTCTTTCAATCCTACTTGCTTTATCAAGTTCCTTAGAGCTTTTGACTGTAAATTAACATTTTCTGAACTACTGTCTCGAAGAGAGGTCACACAGTTAAAATCTCCACCTAATATTTAAGTTTTCACTGTTATTCCTTAAATAAAATAATTTATTTCGAAAGAATTCTTCTCGTTCTGGTATTTTGTTTGTTCCTGATGGAGCATACAGGTTCAGCAGAGGAAGGATTATACCATTAAACTCAATCTTAATACTAATTACTTGGCCCTCTCCATCCATTTCCTGATTCAAGACCTTAATGCTAGGACACTTTCTAATATATATCGCAGTTCCACCTTTCAAATTAGTACAACAATTAATAAAGACATCATAATCATTAGATTGGTAAATCAAGTCGTTGACATTTTTAATATTATGCTCCTGCAACATCAATATATCAATTCTGTGAAATCTCATGAGTGTCAACGCACATCTGTTTGTTAACTACATTAAGTCCATTTATGTTTAAGGTGGCTACCGTCAGCGCCATGATTATAAAGAGGTTAACCACCCACTTGTCCATTACGAGCTTGTATTTTTACTATTCACCTTTCGACGTTTTCTTTCAGGATCATCCTTCAAATTTCCCTCATCATTTCTATACATCATGTCATTACTGTCTTTACTTTTTGATATAACCATTTTTCCATTATTTTCCACATGTATTTTCCACTTTTCAGTCTTCCTATCTTCACTTTGTTCTTTGTGACTAAATTCCTCGATCCGGTTCTCAACGTCATCAGCTTCGTTCATCATTTCTCTTTCCAGGCTCTCATCGGTCAACATGTCTTCTGCTATATCGTTATATTCAGTTGTCATATTTTCGTCGAAATTATTCCTGATCACTTCCTCATGACTGGTTTTCCCTACTGATTCTGCTTCCACACTTCGCTCACGACGAATCTCCACTATTGTTTCTATTAACGTTTTATCAGACTTCTCGGTTTCTTTTTCCTTTACAATGTTGTTTTGTATCCCATATTCAGATACAGTTACATCTTCATTATCGGACTCATTTATATGCATGTCTTCATCATCAGATTCATTTATATGCGTAGAATTAGCTGTCATTGCAATGCTAACGTGTTTTAACTCATCATCATTATCCATGTCACCCGAGACATTGTCTTTATCAATTAAATGTTTTGAGTTAGCATCTGTGTTATCTTCAGCATTTTGAATTTCTTTATCTTGGTTCAATTTTAAATGTTTTTCATTATCACCAGTGCAATCTTGAGTTTGATCCTTTACGCTAAATCCTGGATTCTCCTTTGCTTTTCTGTTCCATTTTCCTATTTCCGGGAAGTGCGTTTCCTTTGCCGTCAATTCCTCCCTTAATGTCTTCTCTGTAACACAGTTTTCCACTAGATGATCTTCACTTCCACATTTATAGCAGGTTCTGCTCTGTCCGCTGTACATGAAGGACACCGAATGTCCTGCTATCCTAATAGACGATGGAATATTATTCTTGATTTCCATTTTTGCTGTTCTTATCCCATTCAATAAACCGTTTCCTTTTCCTAGCGTGTGTTGGTTATTCCTTATCCATATTACCTTTCCATATCCTTCAAGTACGGATTCTATCATCTGGTTGTCCATGTCAAAAGGTGCGTATCTGATTGATACAAATGAGTAGCTTGCTCCCATGTTCACTATTTTCACAGTAATCCCATTGCCGATCTGGAGTTCCTTCTCATCGTATTCACTGATTATCTTTTCATATATAACGCGCGAGCTTTATTTCATGATAAACCTATTCCTAGGCATCAACGGGAATCCTATCAAGTCGCAAGTTTCAATTCCAAGAATCTCAAAAATTACACTACGAACTGTTTCATTGTCAGGTTTGCTTGAAAAAATCAAACCGATGGGTCCTTTCTCCTGATTTGAGGATAGAATCGTGACGTCATCGTTGGGCGGTCTCACGGCTTACGTCACTCATAGCCTCGGGGCATGCAGCCTTTCCGGCGATGAGTGACGGACGACCACTGATTCACTTTTTATCCTCAAAAGGCAACTAAGTCCAAACACAACTATAAACTCTTTACAGTTATTGGTTCCTTGTACCTTTATGATCCCTGTAGCAACTCTACATCACTAGGAAACCATGAAAAGACAGGGAAAGGCTTGAAAAAACACGGAATACAATCACAGCCGTGTTTACACTTCGGCGCTTCTTCTCCTCCTCTTAGCCACATTGTCCTCAGTTTTGCTAAAAACTAGAAGTGAAAAAAAATTAATTATAGTATTAGTTAGTATACCGATATTTTCTGTTATATTATACATAAGCCATATGCTTTTTGGCATTAATGGGGCAAAATAAAGTAATACGCACTACCTTACCATTCAGGAGTAATTGATATTGGCGTGGAAAGGTTAAACTTGAAGCTGTTTCGTCGTGGACTAGAAGTGACCATATAGTCACCCACAAAACGCCAAGAGAACTGAAAAGCAGAGATTTATTTCAGTCCAGTCTTTGTTAAATTTAACCCTAACCCTAACAAAGGTATTAGTAAAGTACTACAGCATTCTGAGGCTTAAGACATCGAAAAATAACCCATCAAGTCTGCGCAAATGAACTGAGAGACTTGGACCCGGGTACTGTGGATAACTCCCGTTCTTATCATTACCACAAAGTAAAGTTCCATTAACCTGGAAACGTCCAGTTCCCTTCTCATCCTGAACTACACTGGACATCTCTACCAGTTCCTTCCTCCCCTTCATAAGCCACCCACGAAAGTTCCAGTTCTTTCCTACGTTTCCCAGAACGTTCTAGAAAATTCAACTTTCTTTCTCCCCTTCCTAGACAACTCAGGAGGCGAATTCTCGGTCCTTCCTTCCCTTCCTATACAGTTAAAAGGGCCCTTGAACCTCTCTAGAACTCAACTCTGTTACATATCTTAGGCCAACAGTGAAGTAACTATCTATGCTTGCTGCCTTTGGTGGACGAATCGGGTTTGCTTAGTGCGCAGTGCAGTACAGTAAGTGTTCTGTGCAAAGCTTACGAAGATAAATGAACTTAACTGAGAACTATGTAATAAGGGGTTAAGGTCGTAGATGCTACCACAATATTAAGGGTGAATTAATATGTATACTGAGCGGGAGCAGGAGACAGTGTTGTGATGCTTTCTTGCAAACGAGAGGCTGGGATGTCTTTTAGCAAATATAGTCTACAACCTCTGGTTTATCAGGCAACGACAGACACCTCCACTTTGACCAGCTTTTAATTGTTACCTCAATAAACCAGTGGACCTTCTATTAAGTCCACATTTCAGTGGAGTAGTTCGCTGTTATTAGACGGATAATTATTGTGGACAAATAAGTTAAGGAATCTCCATAGGGCTTTAAAAAATAATGTTCCGAATTTCTGTTAATTTTTTTTTGTCATTCTTTATTACTGGCTATCTTCGACTCGCCAGGGCTGACACTCACTCACTCACTCACTCTCTCTCTCTCTCTCTCTCTCTCTCTCTCTCTCTCTCTTTCCTCTCTCGTCTCTCTCTCCTCTCTCTCTCTCTCTCCTCTCTCTCTCTCTCTCTCTCTCTCTCGTAGTTTAAACCTTCAGAAAATTTTTCTCTCTCTCTCTCTCTCTCACTGGTAGTTAAAACCTTCAGAAAAGTTCTCTCTCTCTCTCTCTCTCTCTCTCTCTCTCTCTCTCTCTCTCTCTCTCTCTCTTTTATATATATTATATCCATCCTTCAGTAATACCAGTGATTCTATGGATGAAATGACCTATGCATATTTACTAAAATATAAATAATTGGTCCATTGTTGCTGATTCCCGGTCCCTGGTTCTTGGTTCATGGTCACTTGTTCTTATTTCCTGATCCATGGTTCGTGGTCCCTGCTTCTTCGTCCATGGTTTGTGGTTCGTGTTTCCTGGTCTTAGTTCATGATTCTTGGTTCATGGTTCCTGGTCCCTGGTTCTTCTTGTTCCATGATCAATGGTTCCTGAATTCCGGTCCCTAGTTGGTGGTTCCTGTTCTCTGGTCCATGGCCTCTGGTTCATGGTTCCTGATCCCTGCTCCAAGCCTCTTGAATCCTGGTACCTTGTACTCGTTTCTCAGTTCCTGGTTCTTATTTCTCGGTTCCTGGTCCCTGGTTTTTGTTTCTCGGTTCCTGGTTTCTGGTCCTTGTTTTTCGGTTCCTGGTTCCTGGTCTATGGCTCCTGGTTCCTACAGGAGTTTCGATACTTATATGAAGTCGTTTTGATACAAGCCAAGTCTTCTGTTAAGCAAAAACTCAAATTTGATAGATTAGGGTTTCAAGTGAAGTCTTGTCTGTAAAAAAAAATCACATTAATACATTACAAATATTTAATAATCTATCAGAAATACTTCGATATAAATGTTCACATATGGATGAGTCACCAAATAATATAATTCAAGTTATACAGTCATGTGACAATGAAAATTATTTGTTATATTGCATGAAAAGGGACTGAGCTATTATTGACAATCATCCCACGATCACTGATTTCAAAATGTCTTTTTTTCATGACAAAACAGGAAAATGGTCTATCGTTTAGTAATGTCTACTGCAATTGACAATATTCATTATTACTACAGTTTCTGCTATTAAATTCAGTCCTGAATGTATATCACAATTCAGAATCTGTAAACAATTACATAGTCTGACTGAATGGCAACCTGTGTCATTTCCTTCATAAAATACTGCTGATATTTGTAATGCCTAGTGCATCAAGATTCAGCAACAATTATTTGAACTACTTAATGCATTGGAGTGAAAATTGTTATATAATCATTAACATTCTCAGTGGTTCTCAACCTTTTTAGACCAATGCACCCTTTCACCATAAGTCAGAATGTCATCCCAAGACCCCCTTTTCCAAAATTAGCTGCCTCAAATAATATCCAACAATACGAACACAAACACACATGCCAGCGGAGAGAAAGCCCAACATGACCTCTTGGTGACCTCTTATTTTGTGTATCCTAGAGCCAGTTTAAGCCTGCCAATCTGTGGTCACAATTCCACCCCCCTGAAACTCTGAAATTCCCTCTCCTCCCTTAAGGGGGATTTCCCCACTGGTTAAGAACCATTGCTTCAGATGGGCAACCGGCAGTGAGGGAAACGAGCAGTTTTGACAAAGTCAGATTCACTCAATCTTGATGCAAGTCTCCCTTGCCAAGCCTGGCCGATAAAAAATGTACAAACAAAGACTACATGCGAGTTGAGTATTTGAGAAAATTAAGGTTTTTTTATACTTCAATATCTATAGCTATTAATGTAAAATTCTGTCAGCATCACATTCATCACTCATATCCCTTATTTAAGCGTTGCTCCAGTTAAAACAAAATATGTTAGTGTGTTCTCTTACCAGACCAATTTCAAAATATTTCTCAACGTAGTGGAAACTAACATAACTATTTCTTCTTAAAACGTGGAATATCGCATTATGGCTATTCACCATCTAATAACAATCTTACGATATATTTATCTCGATTCAGCTCTGGTGTATTTACCAAAATTGAGCGGAACGCGTCCAAGATATACTTTGATATATGCGAAAAATTTGACGGAGGATGCCACATGCTCCCAGATGGAGCTTTCTTTTTGCAGCAAATACGTTTTATGACCTGGGCACAGCCATATGCTTGTAGTTCTTGTTTAAAATTCCATTTAGATTTAAGTCACAGAATATTCCCTTTAACTGCTATCAAAAAGAGTTATTCCTGACTAAATACGGAGAATACTGTCACAGCATTTATCCCAGTTTTGCAGTCATTCATAAAATTTCAAACACGTAATTCTGCAAGGTAATATGGTCGCTACTTCAAACCAAACTTGTTCGGGAACACACAAGCACAAATATTTTCTTAATTTCAGCGTTCTCAGTTAGTAACCCAACCCTGCAGGCTTAACGTTGATTGCTAGTTAATATAGTAATACTTTGCTTATAGCACGTGATATTCGTATATACCGTCAACAAAACGGTGACACTCCTTTTAAACCGTCCTAAGTCATACTTTATAGCCTTTCTTATCTTGGTAAACTCTTCATACAATACTATTAAAGCCACTATTTTCTTAATTAATTCACACCAAAGATGACAAAAATAAAAATTACATTCACCTTTATATGTCAAGAGTACCCTCGGTAATGATAACAAGGAAATATGGCAGATATCCAGTTGTTTAAAAGGCTTTCTTTTTATATTATTTGAACACCTGGACGCCAAATCTGCCATTACGAAAGGATATACAGAATTGATACGAAATTCCTTTGCTACCCTGGAATACGATGTATTTTTAATATATGAGCAAATACAATGAAATGCAACTTATAAAAGACAATTTATTGGCCCAAAGCAATGTTTCAGATTTTGATGAATCGAAGGTGTCCTCGGAATGAGAGAGAGAGAGAGAGAGAGAGAGAGAGAGAGAGAGAGAGAGAGAGAGAGAGAGAATATCCTGGTTTTTTTCTTTAAATATCAGGTGGGCGTGGCAGAGCTTGGAGCTGTCAACTAGCAAACAGCTGATTTAAGACTGATTGGAGAGCTTTCTCTTCGTTTCTACTATGACAGATACAGAGATGTACGAATGCAAAAGAGATGCGTTCAACATGCGCTCGCACGCGCGTTTATACGTACATGTGTAAATCTCCCACACCTATCACCTAGCATCCATATATCCAATCCCCGGGAAAAATTGGGGGAGAAATATAATATGCAATATGTTGTTAATATTGAGAAGATGAACCCTGTTCATATGGAACAAGCCCCATAGATCCCATCCCCGGAGAAATTGAAATTCAAGCTTCCAAAGATGAAGTCCTTTTGTGCTTTTGATGGCCATATTTGATAAGCGTCTTGGGTAATTCTAAAGAATAGTTCCTAGTTCCACTAGGGGTTGGGGCGTCCAATGTATTTCGCAGTGTTTAGTATTGGCCCCTGGTGGTTAATTACAGTTGTCCTAATAAATATTACTTAAAATTCTTGATCAGGAGGTAAAACTCCATAGAAAAACCGCAACTGCCATTGTCTAAGCCTCCGCGGAATAGTAATATAGATCTACCAAAGCTTGAATTAATAAATAAAAAACTGTCCCGAACCCGATTTAAGAGTTATACCTTTCAATAATTTGAGGAATAGAAGCCGGGTCTCACTAATCGCTATCGTCTGCCGCTCCGTGGAAGAGCAATTCACCTGTGATCACGGTTGTTCCCCTAATTCAAACTATATTGCAGATTCGTGATGTTCATTAAGGACGTATTCGAATAATCACGTGAATTATAGAATGATTGATGAATTAAATTACGAATTCAAGAAGGACGTAGATTACCATCGTCGCCCACAGTGAAAAACAGGAAGTAAACTCTAATTTTTGGATTTTTTAAAGACATCGAAGCCGACATTTCAGTCTTCCGTATTATCTCGAGTCCAGCTCTGCGATTTCCTAACTTGAATTTTAATTTATTCTTGGATCATAATCATTGATTGGCCGGTTCCTTGGTTTACAAATAACTTCACTTGTTTTGAGGTGTGGTTTCCCCATGACAATTCGAGACTGCGCATCACACAAACGAACGAACAGGAGCTCATTAAAATAGGTGATACGACAGAGACAACAACATGAAGGACTTAGTTTTTTCTGTAGGTATAAATATTCAAGTTGTGTTTTCTAGACCAATAGGACTTACCGCCACTAATTTCCGTCTTCCTTAGAACATACTTAGTATCTTCTTTCAAGGTATAAACACATTTATACTAAAAATTGGCCGGAGTACTTATTAAGATTTACCACAAAATATTTTTGAAAACTGCAAAATTCTGGACTCCGTGACCACAAAACTCCATCGAAGGACATTTTCACGCTAACTAATGGTTAACCAAGCATATTAAAGCCTACAGCAGCAACAATATTGTCTAAGAATGTTAGATAGACTAACCTGAAATGCCTTCTTCTTTACCAAAGTCATTTACTTTATCTCGTGAACATTTGTCTACAAAAACGTCCACTTCCAAAGTCGTCCACTACACTCCGTGCTTAGTGTTACACCGAGTCCTCCAAAAGGGAGGAACAGGAATTGCTCTGACCAATCGGAGGCCTACACCATAAACAATGTTTTTAACGCCTCCTTTAATTGGCTGAAATCGATGGGTTTTGGCAAAAAGGCTTCTTAGACGACTTCCCATTGGCTGGTGAGACGAAAACCTATTTTCCGAAATTTCTTTAAAGATTATTTTTACATCCAGTATTAAGTAAAAATAAGTTATTAACATGCAAATGAATGGATATAGACACAGTGAATAGAATAACTGGGAATATTCTACAAAATTCAATATGATCATGATTAAAGTAAGCAAATATTCAGTTTTTTAATCGTAAAATGAAGATCACGTCTGAAGAACCTTATTTATTTCAGAAGATCCAGCAAAACACTCGATGTGGAAGGCACGTAAATCTCTGCCATTGCAATGCAGTAGTCAGTCAGTGCCCACTGGGGATTTGATAGGGGCTTGGGGTAGTATGCCTAGGGACTTAACTCCTGAGGCTTTATAAGTTGTATTATGATCTATATCAAATTAACGCAAATCCGCATTGATGTATAACTGTATAATAAAAAGTTAGGATAAGCCAACCCTGAACAGCTAACGTGTCATTTTCTAGCATCAGGTTTAATACATTTTTATTTAATTGATTTACTCGTTTATTTGTTAATTTACCAGTTATGCTAATAATTGATCTCCGCTTTTTGTATTTCCCTTTTACCTTCTGTTACTTCTTTCGAATGAACACCACAGTATTCCTTGGAAGCTTGAATTTTAAGTAAATGGCCACTGTGGTGTTGTTCCATATGAATAGGGTCCATCCCCTGAACAACAACAACAACAACAACAATAATAATAATAATAATAATAATAATAATAATAATAATAATAATAATAATAATAATAATAATAATAATAATAATAATAAGACTAGCAGAGGTTAATATCAGGAGAGGGATCTTCCAGGGCGACTCACTGTCCCCACTACTCTTCGTAGTAGCCATGATTCCCATGACAAAAGTACTACAGAAGATGGATGCCGGTTACCAACTCAAGAAAAGAGGCAACAGAATCAACCATCTGATGTTCATGGATGACATAAGTTGTATGGTAAGAGCATCAAGTAAATAGATACCCTAATCCAGACTGTAAGGATTGTATCTGGGGACATCAGGATGGAGTTTGGAAAGAAAAATGCGCCTTAGTCAACATACAAAAAGGCAAAGTAACGAGAACTGAAGGGATAAAGCTACCAGATGGGAGCAACATCAAACACATAGATGAGACTGGATACAAATACCTGGGAATAATGGAGGAGGGGATATAAAACATCAAGAGATGGACACGACCAGGAAAGAATATATGCAGAGACTCAAGGCGATACTCAAGTCAAAACTCAACGCCGGAAATATGATAAAAGCCATAAACACATGGGCAGTGCCAGTAATCAGATACAGCGCAGGAATAGTGGAATGGACGAAGGCAGAACTCTGCAGCATAGATCAGAAAACCAGGAAACATATGCCAATACACAAAGCAGTACACCCAAGAGCAAATACGGACAGACTATACATAACACGAAAGGAAGGGGGGAGAGGACTACTAAGTATAGAGGACTGCGTCAACATCGAGAACAGAGCACTGGGGCAATATCTGAAAACCAGTGAAGACGAGTAGTTAAAGAGTGCATGGGAAGAAGGACTAATAAAAGTAGACGAAGACCCGCAAATATACAGAGGACAGAGAATGACAAAGAGAACACGAGGACTGGCATACAAACGAACGAATGCACGGACAATACATGAGACAGACTAAAGAACTAGCCAGCGATGACACATGGCAATGGCTACAGAGGGGAGAGCTAAAGAAGGAAACTGAAGGAATGATAACAGCGGAACAAGATCAGGCCCTAAGAACCAGATATGTTCAAAGTACGATAGACGGAAATAACATCTCTCCCATATTTAGGAAGTGCAATACGAAAAATGAAACCATAAACCACATAGCAAGCGAATGTCCGGCACTTGCACAGAACCAGTACAAAAAGAGGCATGATTCAGTGGCAAAAGCCCTCCACTGGAGTCTGTGCAAGAAACATCAGCTACCTTGCAGTAATAAGTGGTATGAGCACCAACCTGAGGGAGTGATAGAAAACGATCAGGCAAAGATCCTCTGGGACTATGGTATCAGAACAGACATGTTGATACGTGCAAATAGACCAGACGTGACATTGATTGACAAAGTCAAGAAGAAAGTATCACTCATTGATGCCGCAATACCATGGGACACCAGAGTTGAAGAGAAAGAGAGGGAAAAAATGGATAAGTATCAAGATCTGAAAATAGAAATTAGAAGGATACGGGATTTGCCAGTGGAAATTGTACCCGTAATCATAGGAGCACTAGGAATCTAGAAAAACTAGAGGCTGAAGTAGCTCCAGGACTCATACAGAAGAGTGTGATCCTAGAAACGGCGCGCATAGTAAGAAAAGTGATGGACTCCTAAGGAGGCAGGATGCAACCCGGAACCCCACACTATAAATACCACCCAGTCGAATTGGAGGACTGTCATAGATTAAAAAAAAAAAAGAAAAAAAAATAATAATGATAATAATAATAATGAACATCACAAAGAGAGTTTATGAAATACAAAACTACAGCAGAGCACGATCTACCTTTCCTGGATTCCCAATGAATAAAACATATCAAACTACTTTGTCATAGTTGATGTCGAAAACAGAATTTTAAACAAAACTTTTACGTTTTATGTTACTTACAAGTTCAGGAGAAATTGACGGCTATAGAACGTAGTCAGAAAGAGAGAGAGAGAGAGAGAGAGAGAGAGAGAGAGAGAGAGAGAGAGGACAGAGAGAGAGAGAGAGAGAGAGAGAGAGAGAGAGCTAATTTTTTATAGTTATCCAAATATATCAAAATACAGTTTTCTATAAATATTATATCTGTCTTAATAGAAAACGTAAAAAAATTGTAAATGGTAGACTATGATAATCTCTTATGCCTCACTTGTGAGTTTTAAAAATTAAATAAAATCACTATAAAAATAAAGATATTTATATTATTATATGACGACAGGCGTTTTTAGTAATACAAAGAAGGTTTATGCTTCAAGTTAATACTAAATAAGGGGTAGAAAGTGCTAGGAATACCAAATATAAGATTTTTTTTTTGTCATATAATGTTTTCTCATGATTGTACGCTAAAGACATCTATTGAGTGCTATGACAATCTTCGGATGAAGTTTGGTTGTTTGAAGACGAAACTATTGTATATTGTTTCAGCAAGACCAGGAATAAATCCTGGACCGATATATATATATATATATATATATATATATATATATATATATATATATATATATATATATATATATATGATAAATAGTATAAAGTAAGTAATATATATCTCTAAATTTAACCTTAATAATGGGACGTTTTGAAGAACGTAAAATGTTTTCAAGAAAGTGACAAAGTTTGTTCTGGTAACACAAACAATGGTGGCTCCTTGTCCGGAAAGGAAGCAGGATTGCCAACATTAATGGAGGCTTTAGCATGCAATTAAAGGCAAAGGACGGCGTGTTCTCTACGAGAATCAATGAATTAAAGGCGTTAATTGATTCCCGTGAAGAATACTTTGTCATTTTCGATCCAAAAATGAGCAAATATTTTAAAAACATGTTGAAAAATCTCTCGTTTAAAAGTCTTAAAGTTGGTACTCAGGAGACATCAAGGACTATTCATATAAAAAATCATGAATCGTTTAAATTTTATTTGTGGAAATATTGCCATTTTGGAGATATATTCAATAAAAGTAATTATTTTTGGTTGATAGTACGTTTCGAGTTTGCTAAAATTTATGGAAATTAGAAAATTGAGGTTGAAATAAGTCGGGATTTGTTACTTAGAAATACCAACATTAAAATTCTAGGATACGATAGGAAATCGAGGAGCAGCCCTGAGAATATGAACATTTATAATTGAATTATATATATTGTGAACGGATGCAATTTCCATCAATTTGTATAAGAATTACATCCAAGTTCTCCCTGCAAAAAGGCTGAAAATACATTTGCACTTGGTAAACCTGCTTCCCATATCAGTATAACTATAATTTTGAGTATTTCCTGACATATTTATTACTATTTTTCTTTATATGATATTGGAAGAGGATATTCTAACTTCATTACAGACCTAAGAGATAATCTAATCTTTTTAACTTTCGAGAACCTCGAAGGACAAATAGTCGTTCTTTAAGGTTATCAGTTTTACAAAACTCTCGTATATACCTACATACCACTACTTTCAAGATGAAATACGTTAATTTATGGAAATTTATGGTCTAATGAAAATGATTGTTTTTTGTATTAATTTAGTCAGGAGAAGACTTAAAAAGAATCGCAGTGCTGACATACTGTAAAAGTACGAAACGAAAGAAATATATAATTTATGTAAGGTTTTGCCAAGATTAAAGCTCCGAATAATGATATGAAACCTTCTGTTTATAATCTCATTCAGTTTTGCCTTAGGTTAGAGTATAATAGTATGTGGAATAGTTAAATTTTGTTGGCAATTCTAGCTTTTTGCCGGCTAACAATTCAGGGCTGTGAATGTGTTACCAGAACCCCATACGTGAATTCCCTCGTACAATTCCACGCATTTGTCGTCAAATAGTAATTTGCTAGTCACAAATAGGCATAAATAATTGAATATATACTTTACTTTTTTATGCAGTCATTGCAATCACTTATTCGGCAATTTTTTTTTTTTTTTTTTTTTTTTTTTTATCTTGCCTCGCTATCAAAAGCACAAAGGTTTCCTGTTTGAGCACCATTTTGCTTCGGGTAGTCAATAGATGGCGTCTGCAGTGCACAATTCTGAAATGAAATCCCAATCCAGTTTCGAGTGACGATTTTGCAGACGTCACAGTATGGAGGAGTTATGAAGTTTCATTTGACAACGTCTGTGTGTGTGTGTGTGTGTGTGTGAGAGAGAGAGAGAGAGAGTAATTGGTAGTTGGATGGTTAACGACTGTATTGGCTGTTGGTGCTGGGTTGTCTGCTGGGGCTGGTAGAGATCTGAGTTCTGTTTTTGAGTGAGGTTTTCAGTCAGTCTTTAGTAAGAACTGGTGAGGTTTATTAGTGTCGGACAGTTATTTGAAGGATTGGAAATTAGCTGTTTTTTGTGTGTTGTTTTGTTGTTGTCAAGTTAGTGTTTTTTTTTGCTTAGAGTTGTTGTACCTGTGCTGTTGTGTTGTTTGTGCAGTGGTCTTTTGTTATGTTGTGTTTTGTTGTTATGTGTGATTTTTTGTATTTCTGGACCTCAACCAGTGGGACAGCACAGGATAGCCGGGAATATCTGGAGTGTTGGTAAGTACGTGTGTTTTGTGTTGTTTTTTGTTTTTGTTTTGTTTTTGTATAGGTGTAGGTCAATTGTCCTGCGTGTATTTGTTGTGTAAAGAAGAAAGTGTGACTGAGGGTGGATTTTGGCAGGTGGAGAGTTTAGGTTAATGTGGGAGGGGATTTTGCTCTTGTTTTATTTTCTGGCTTGTGATCCCGCCACATTATTTTTTGGCGCCCGAACAGGGACTGTTGGTGCGGCAGCTGCAGGGCAATTGGGTAGTGAGTTGTGTGATTGGTGGATAAGTGAGGATGGAAGGGTTGAAGGAGATGGAGAGGCTGAAGGAGGAGTTACGGTTGGCGAGGGAAGCTAAGGGAAGGCTGGAAGTGGAGAATGAGAGGTTGAGGGTAGAGTGTGAGGAGCAGAAGAGGGAGTTAGAGGAAATGAGAGGAATGTTAAGGAGTGTGAAAGTGGAAATGAAAGAAGAGGTGAAAGGAGCGGAAGAGAGAATGGTTGAGAAAATGGATGAAAAAATGGGGGTAATGATGAATGCAGTGCAAGAGATGATGCAGGAAATGATGAAGGGATTCATGGGAGAGGGAGCTGTAGGAGGTAGGCCTACTGGGTCTTGTGACGGGCCAAGAGTGGTAAAGGAAGCGAAAGAGCGAGTAGATGAAAGTACGGGTGACGAAGGTGATTTGGTTGTGATAGGTAAGGGAAAGAAGGGGAAGACACAGGATAAGGATAAACCTGAGGACAAGAATAAGAAAGTGGCTGAGGAAAAGAAGAAGACTAAGGGAAAGAAGGTTGGTAAGGGTGATGGACAGGATGAGACTAGGTCAGAATACATTGGGGAAAGGGCTGAGAGTGATTTGGATGGCGGTGAGTGGAAACAGGTAAGTAGAAAGAAGAAGGGTAAGAAGAGCGTAGTCAGGGGTATGGACGTGAGTATGGAAGTGGATTTGCTGTATTCGGAAGAGGGAAAGATGGGTCAGAATGGAAGTAGCGAAAGTGAGAGTGAGCGGGAAGTACGAAAGGCTGTGTATATGAGAGAGGTACCCCGATGTGCATAATACGAGGAACATGGTAGTAGGGGCATAAGGGACTTTTTTGAGGAATATGAGAGGTATTGTGAGGCAAAGTAGTGGGATAACAAGAGATTTAGGTAACTTTTTGACGGGATTTTTGTTGAATATGTATAGGGTAATTATGAGTGTAGGGAATGTGCCGTATGAGAGTGTAAAAGCTAGGATTGTAGAACAGGCAAAGAGGATAAAGAGTAGCATTAGATATAGGAGGAAGCAAGATTTTGAGGAGGCAAGAATGAATGTTGGTGAGTCGTTGTCGATGTATGTCTGTAGGTTAGAAAAATTGGCTAGGAAAAAGTTTGGGGACGAAGGGATAAATGAGTGTAAGGAGTTAGTGCGAAAGTTGTTGGCGACTGTACCAGAGAGTGTATATGAGTTTGTAAATCTGAAACGTAAGGAGAAAATGCGATGGACGAATGAAAGGTTAACATGGAACGACATTTTAGAAATAGTAGAGGATTACGAGTTAGATAGGTGTATGAAAGAGAGTAGAAGTGTTAGTGTTAGGACTGAAGTAGCTGAGGTTGTACCAGAGTTTAAAAGTTATAGGGAGGCAGTTTTGGAAGGGCCGAGGCGAATGGCAGAGCGAGTGGTAGATAGGAGTGTTAGGGCAAGTAATGTAAGTGTAGTTAGCCCTAAAAGAGATAGGAGTGTGAGTGTTGGAAGAGTAGGGTCAGTTAGTTGTGAGCGAGAGCAGCAGCAGTGTTATAGATGTGGTAATCCAGGACACAGGAAGAATGAATGTCGTTGGGCGTTAGGAGCGTGCTTTGGGTGTGGGCAAACAGGGCATTTGGTGAGTGAGTGTAAGAAAGATAGGGATATTAAATGTTATAGGTGTGGACAGGTAGGGCATATAGCTAGTGGATGTCGGGGTGCCTGTTTGAACATAGTTTGCAGCAACTGTGGGACGAATGGCCATTATGCTAGGATGTGTAAAGAACAGCGTGCGAAATGTGTTGAATGTGGAATGGAAGGTCATGTAGCAAGTGTGTGTAGGCGAAAGAGGGTGAGTCAGGTTGGGAATTCGGGAAACTAGGTGTTAAGGGGATTCAGTTGGGTGGGTCCTCTAGTATGCGACAGTATGTTCGCGAGAATGCGATGAATGAGTGGTTGAGGGTGAATAAATGTGAACCGAGTGTCAGTGAGCATATGGGTCTGGAAGATCGGCAGTTGGTGTTGGTTGAGTATGGAAAGAAGCGGAAAAGGGTAAGGAAGTGGAATGAAAGGGAGAAACGTGAGCTGCATGATAGAGGGGTTAGTGTTAGGGTAAAAATGGTGGATAAGGCTACGCAGTGTAATACAGATGACCTTGAGGGGAGGAATGATACATATAGCGTGTGTGGGTTTGAATTGTCAGGGTTTAGTGAAGTTTCACCAGGAAGGGAATCAGGTAGTAAGGATGTAGTTGGCAGTATGAATGAGTCTCTTCGGGAGTTTGGCAGGAGTGTAAATGAGGTAAGTGATTTGGTGGCAGAGTTCCGAGAGATGTTCGAACAAGAGTTAAAGGGGGTAGATGAGATAGTGAATGGGATTTGGGGGGATGGTAGTGAGGGAGATGGTAATGGTAGTCTGACTGGAAGTGATCTGGGAGAAGTTGATGGCGGTGTAACTGAGAGTGTGTATGAGGGCCCTCAAACAAGATCCAGGGGACCTGCATCTGATCGTCCGTGGGTGTTGCGGAAGGCTATTTAGTGTGGGTGTTGCGAGTGAAAGGAGACGTTGTCAAATGTAACAGGGGAGGAAATATGGAGGAGTTATGAAGTTTCATTTGACAATGTCTGTGTGTGTGTGTGTGTGTGAGAGAGAGAGAGAGAGAGAGAGAGAGAGAGAGAGAGAGAGAGTAATTGGTAGTTGGATGGTTAACGACTGTATTGGCTGTTGGTGCTGGGTTGTCTGCTGGGGCTGGTAGAGATCTGAGTTCTGTTTTTGAGTGAGGTTTTCAGTCAGTCTTTAGTAAGAACTGGTGAGGTTTATTAGTGTCGGACAGTTATTTGAAGGATTGGAAATTAGCTGTTTTTTGTGTGTTGTTTTGTTGTTGTCAAGTTAGTGTTTTTTTTGCTTAGAGTTGTTGTACCTGTGCTGTTGTGTTGTTTGTGCAGTGGTCTTTTGTTGTGTTGTGTTTTGTTGTTATGTGTGATTTTTTGTATTGTTGGTATTTCTGGACCTCAACCAGTGGGACAGCACAGGATAGCCGGGAGTATCTGGAGTGTTGGTAAGTACGTGTGTTTTGTGTTGTTTTTTTGTTTTTGTTTTGTTTTTGTATAGGTGTAGGTCAATTGTCCTGCGTGTATTTGTTGTGTAAAGAAGAAAGTGTGACTGAGGGTGGATTTTGGCAGGTGGAGAGTTTAGGTTAATGTGGGAGGGGATTTTGCTCTTGTTTTTTTTCTGGCTTGTGATCCCGCCACAACAGTCACCTGAGGCCCTTCGGTACTTGGGACAGAGCGAGGCATTTCAGTTGGGAAGTGCTCGGTTCCGAACTATCAAATGGTCTATCGTGGGAGGTTCGCCCTTTTTTTATTTTGAAAATAATTAATATAGATACCAATGAAAATGAATCAATCAGACGTTTCATGGAATATATAGCGTTCGTGAAAGCTACCTGAGAAATATTGCTCATAATTTCAAGCTTGCAATGTCAGTAATTCGAGTTTGGATGGCTGTATTAACGTTTAAGGAATTTTCAGCTTTATGTTGGTAGGCAGAGAGTAGAATACTGCCTACCATATATACCACTTTTTTTTTTTTTTTTCTGTTCGAGTGATGTCACATGATGATACTACTTATACCACTACTTATATAATAATAATAATAATAATAATAATAATAATAATATAATAATAACTATATAATAAAATAATCATAATAATCATAATAATAATAATATAATAATAATAATAATAATAATAATAATAATAATCATAATAATCAATAATAATAATAATAATAATAATAATAATAATAATAATAATAATAATAATAATAAAATAATTAATAATAATAATAATAATAATAATAATAATAATAATAATAATAATAATAATAATAATAATAATAATAATAATAATAATAATAATAATAATAATAATAATAATAATAATAATAATAATAATAATAATAATAATAATAATAATAATAATAATAATAATAATAATAATAATAATAATAATAATAATAATAATAATAATAATAATAATAATAATAATAATAATAATAATAATAATAATAATAATAATAATAATAATAATAATAATAATAATAATAATAATAATAATAATAATAATAATAATAATAATAATAATAATAATAATAATAATAATAATAATAATAATAATAATAATAATAATAATAATAATAATAATAATAATAATAATAATAATAATAATAATAATGTAAAGACCACGATGTAGAATGATACGTCTGGGAGATGTAGAGAGCTTTGGAGTTGCAAAATTCTGTTGACCTCTTTTGTCTAAGATGACATCTGCAATGGGTTTGTGATGCTGCTCCTTTTTCAAGATCATTTCAGACGAAAAAGAAAGCAACTAGTATACTGAGGTTTATTAGGCAATAGTTATTTCATTAGAACAAGTGTTGATAACATGATTTTTCATATAAAGGAATTTGGCCAGGTTGCAAGCACTGATTGCGGATCTGAAGCCCATAATTGCTTCAGATGTTCTGACAGTTTATTTTTGTGACGACTTTAACTCGTCCTGACATTGTGAATTTTGCTTATATGCTGCTTTTGAATATACCAGAATAAGGCTCATGTATTCCGTTCACCATTGACACCAGAATGAGTGTCATAGCTTGAATAATAACTTCGTAGACAACGTACAAAGTCAATTAAATTCGCCGTCGAAGAATGCTATGGCGTCTACAAAATGGAAACCAATAGGTAGCACAGAAGTGGATGCCGCTGGCCATACATCCATACATAACATAAACAAACTCTTTCCATTTCGTGCAAAAATGAATGAGCATGGAGGATATATCCCAACGCCAGAGTTTATAGCTCAGTCATGCCAACGTGCATTACGTACCATCTCACGTCCTTGTGGGAAGATATAAAAGTGGGATATGATAGAAGGATAAAAAAAGGATATGAAGGTAGGATACAAGAGGATATAAGAGGATATAAAAGTGGGATATAAAATGAGAATAAAAGAGGATATAATGGTTGAATATAAAAACAGAACATAAGAGGAAGATATAAAAGCAGGATATAAAATGAGGATGAAAAGATGATATAAGGGCAGGATATAAAAAGGAGGATAAAAAGAGGTTATAAAACGACGATATAAAAGACATGCAAGAAGGTAGGATACAAAGGAAGGACATAAAAAGAGGACATACGGGGAGCCTATAAAAGGAAGGACATAAAAGCGGGATATAAAAGGAGGAAAATAAAAGCAGGATATAAAAGGCTATAAAGAGGCTGTTCACCATAAAAGCTTCATCGCGACGTCTCTTTTGCAGTCGGGAATTTGAACCAAATTAAAAAAGAAATATTGTTAGTGAATTTCTCTTTATTCAGTACAAGAAATTGCATTCATTCATATAAATAATAATGTATAAGTACAATGAAAACAGTCCAATGCCTCGTTTTTTATTGTAATGATGGCGAAGGAATTTGGAACTACATTAGTGAACAATGCAAGTATGAAGAAAAGAGTATATTTTAATGATTAAGAACAAATGACAGACGCATTATTTCGCATGGAAAATTAATCAAATATAATGAACCGTACCTTCATTTTTCTCTGATTGAAAAACATTATAGGCCCAGCTAATTACACATTTAAACCATTGTACATTCTTCATTTATAAACACAAACATACACACACACACACACACATACACACACAAACACTTGTGCCTGGGCATCTGTGTAGCCTTTGACACAGCCTCATATTGAAGCACTTGTTATTCGGTCCAAATATCTTCCGTCTGTCTTGAACAGTCTGCAACGTCTGTCTGTCTGTCTGTCCGTCTAGTATCCTCTCCGCCGAGAGAGAGAGAGAGAGGCGGGATCATGTTTCCTGACAGATTGCTGTATCGTTCATAACAATGAGAATCATCTTATTTGGTACAGTTATTCCTTCACTCGATAAATATCATATAAGAAAGCATTAGGAGATATATTTTAGTAAGGTAATATGTAAATTCTGCAGATAATGTTGAAACTCCTAGATGGGAGAGAACATCTTGATATAACCGCAGGAAACAGGATATACAAATTATAAGCTGACGATAGGAAGGTTATATCATGCGCTGAGAAGACTATGTAAATTAATGCCGTATATATAATAATAATAATAAGAATAATGAATAATAATAATAATAATAATAATAATAATAATAATAATAATAATACATCAGAAGCAACCCGACGGAGAGAGGCTATAGAAGAAGGTTGGTTAACATCTGGAATGAGAGGAATAACACCCCCCAAACAGAGCAGAGGCTGGCAGACCAAGAAGGAACATGAAGAAAAAGAACTGGCTCTCCCCAACAGAAAGAGAGGAATTGGAAAGGAAATGACACACGGCAACGAATTACAAGAAGACGAACTGAGAGACGATGCCACAGAAGACGACAGGGATGATGAGGTATCAAACAACAACATACGAAGAAACACCGACGAAGTAACAGACATGACGGAATGGATAGAAAAGATCAGACAATGGATGAAGCCAGATACAGAGAGAACAAAGATCCCCTCCATGAAAGCCTACAACACCAAGAAATTAAGGGAGAAAACAAGTGAGGTCAATGAAATAATGAGACTAATACACACCACCAATATCACAGAAACAAATAACTTGGCATATGCAGGAGCAAGATTAGTATCAGAACTGATGGGGATACGAACACCAACACCACCAGCGCAACCAACCCAACAGAAACCAAAACAGCAACCTTCTTGGAAAAGGCGCCTGGAAAAGCAAATCATGGTGATGAGATCTGACTTGAGTAAACTAAAAGAGATGGAAGAAAAAAGGCTAAGAAGCAAGAAAACAAGGGAGGAACTCAACGAGAAATACAAAGTACAGGAGAGGGGACTAAACAACACAATAGATGTAAAACAGAGGCTTAAGGCAAAAGCACATAAGATCCAACGGTAAATGAACAGGAATAAGGGATACCAACAGAACAAACTATTCAGAACCAACCAGAAGACTATACAGCCAACTAAGAGGGGAAGACAACCACCCAGAAATTCCTGAACCCGAACCAAGTAAGAGACTCTGGGAAAACATCTGGAGCAATCCGGTATCACACAACAAATGTGCAACATGGCTCCAGGGAAAATAAAACAAAGATTCACTGACATCACGACTGACAATCAGACACCAACTAAAAAAAATGCCCAACTGGAAAGCCCCAGGTCCCTATGAAGTCCATGGATACTGGCTCAAAAACTTCAAGGCCCTACACCCAAGAATAACTGAACAACTCCAGCATTGTATCACAAATAACCATGTTCCCAAATGGATGACCACAGGAAGAACATCCTTAGTCCAGAAAGACAAGAGTAAGGGAAATATAGCCAGTAACTACATGCCTATCACCTGCCTACCAATAATGTGGAAGTTACTGACAGGTATCATCAGCAAAAGGCTATACAACTACCTAGAGGATACAAACACCATCCCCCACCAACAGAAAGGCTGCAGAAGGAAGTGTAGGGGCACAAAAGACCAGCTCCTGATAGACAAAATGGTAATGAAGAACAGTAGGAGAAGGAAAATCAACCTAAGCATGGCATGGATTGACTATAAAAAAGCCTTCGACATGATACCACACACATAGTTAATAGAATGCCTGAAAATACATAGGGCAGAGGAAAACACATCAGCTTCCTCAAAAATACAATGCGCAACTGGAATACAATACTTACAAGCTCTGGAATAAAACTAGCAGAGGTTAATATCAGGAGAGGGATCTTCCAGGGTGACTCACTGTCCCCACTACTCTTCGTAGTAGCCATGATTACCATGACAAAAGTACTGCGGAAGATGGATGCTGGGTACCAACTCAAGAAAAGAGGCAACAGAATCTACCATCTGATGTTCATGGACGACATCAAGCTGTATGGTAAGAGCATCAAGGAAATAGATACCCTAATCCAGACTGTAAGGATTGTATCTGGGGACATCAGGATGGAGTTTGGAATAGAAAAATGCGCCTTAGTCAACATACAAAAGGGCAAAGTAACAAGGACTGAAGGGATAAAGCTACCAGATGGGAACAACATCAAACACATAAATAAGACGGGATACAAATACCTGGGAATAATGGGAGGAGGGGATATAACACATCATGAGATGAAGGACACGATCAGGAGAGAATAAATGCGGAGACTCAGGGCGATACTCAAGTCAAAACTCAATGCCGGAAAAATGATAAAAGCCATAAACACATGGGCAGTGCCAGTAATCAGATACAGCGCAGGAATAGTGGAATGGATGAAGGCAGAACTTTGCAGCATAGACCAGGAAACGAGGAAACATATGACAATACACAAAGCACTACACCCAAGAGCAAATACGGACAGACTATACATAACATAGAAAAGAAGGAGGGAGGGGACTACTAAGCATAGAAGACTGCGTCAACATCGAGAACAGAGCACTGGGGCAATATATGAAGACCAGTGAAGACTAGTGGCTCAAGAGTACATGGGAAGAACGACTGATAAAAGTAGACGAAGACCCAAAAATATACAGAGACAGGAGAGAGACAAGCAGAACAGAGGAATAGCATAACAAACCAATGCACGGACAATACATGAGACAGACTAAAGAACTAGCCAGCGATGACACATGGCAATGGCTACTGAGGGGAGAGCTCAAGAAGGAAACTGAAGGAATGATAACAATGGCACTAAATCAGGCCCTAAGAACCAGATATGTCCAAAGAACGATAGATGGAAATAACATCTCTCCCATATGTAGGAAGTGCAATACGAAAACTGAAACCATAAACCACATAGCAAGCGAATGTCCAGCACTTGCACAGAACCAGTACAAAAAGAGGCATAATTCAGTGGCTTTTGCCACTGAATTATGCCTCCACTGGAGCCTGTACAAGAAACACCAGCTTCCTTGCAGTAATAAGTGGTACGAACACCAACCTGAAGGAGTGATAGATAAAGATCAGGCAAAGATCCTCTGGGACTATGGTATCAGAACAGACAGGGTGATACGTGCAAATAGACCAGACGTGTGACATTGATTGACAAAATCAAGAAGAAAGTATCACTCATTGATGTCGCAATACCATGGGGCACCAGAGTTGAAGAGAAAGAAAGGGAAAAAATGGATAAGCATCAAGACCTGAAAATAGAAATAAGAAGGAGAAGTGTCATGAAGGAAACTTCCACCAACCAACAACAGGAATGTATTGCGCCACCAACCAATGAAAACTCAGTGAGCAGTTGACCCCCTGCTGACCGGTACCACTATATATTGAATAGATCCTGACAGCATCTACAGTCTGCTCCGACCCACTGCTGCATTTAATCTAATTAAAAATTGGTTCACATGCTTACACAAAGGCCAACTGACACCATTCTAGAGTTACTAAAACTGTATGTTAAGGAATGTAAATTTACTTTCAATGGTAAATTCTATGAGCAGAGGTTTGGTATGGCTATGGGGAACCCTTTATCGCCCCTTTTAAGCAACATTTACATGGAGTGTTTTAAAAAGAAACTTCTATCAAATATTTTACCTGCGAATGTTCTTTGGTTTAAGTATGTCGATGACATATTTTGTGTATGGCCTTTGTGTGAAGATGTGAACCGATTTTTAATTAGATTGAATGCGCTAGTTCCCTCTATAAAGTTCACACTTGAGGAGGAAAAAGATTCAGTTTTGCCATTTTTAGATGTAAGTGTGCATAGACAGGATAACAGATTAAAATTTTCGGTCTTTAGGAAACCTACAAATTTTCTTCCATGTTTTTAAGAGCTTTAAGAATTTTTTGTCCTGAATTTTTAGAAGACGAGATTGCCAAGATTTATGATACTGTTTTTAAATTGAAGTATCCGGCATTTTTAGTTGATGTTGCTTTAAGAAGGGTAAGAAAACATTTTATGCAGTGGACCATGCACAAGCTTTTGACCCTAGTAATTTGCTTGTTTTACCTTTTGACAACTAGTTTCTTTATTTGCCAAAATTTTTTTAAGTTTTTAATATTAATGTTGTTTTTAGTAACACTCAGTCTGTAAGAACAATTTTAATAAGAAACTCGCCACATTTAAAAACGGGTTGCATTTACGAAATTCCATGCAGAGATTGTGATAAAAACTATATTGGTCAAAGTGGCAAACTGGTGGCATCAAGATTACATATGAATAATATTAATCACACAATTAATTGAACAAATCAAAGGAAATTTTATTTTGTAGATATTATTAAAAGAAACATTATAGAATCTAGTATAATAAAATATAAGTCAAGTAGTGTTTATAATATTAGCAACGGACAATATAAACGAGATAACTGGCTTACGGAATGTATTGTGACAACTTCGTAACTATGTAATTGACTGCTTAGTAGTTCCATTTCCGTTTGTAGTTGCCCTTTAAGTGTAATTCTAGGCTGTTGACCATTTGCTTCTGACTAGGCTGTTTGACTGTTCTGTATTTTACTTTTTTGTTTTTATGTTTACCTTTGATATTTCGAAGCTGTTTTTCATCCTTTTATATATTGTACCCTGATGAGGTGTATCAAGAATACACGAAAGCGCTAGGTACTGCTGCTTTTCATTTTTCCTGCAGGCTCTTGATATACAATCTTCACGTGTTACTTGAAGATCGTATAACACATACGCACACACACACATACACACACACACACACACACACACACACACACACACACACACACACACACACATCACACACACACACACATATATATATATATATATATATATATATATATATATATATATATATATATATATATATATATATATATACACGAGCTTGTAGGACTAAATGACACTCGTTTAAACAAATTAAACGAACAGGCAATTCCCTTACCTCTCTTTGCTGATTATCCTTCTGCATGAGCTAAAAATGCAAACTGGGCTAATGAATCCTTGTAGATACAAAAATATACTTTTTATTTCCCAAATTAACTAAACATTAAATGAAACAAAATGAATATAAAATGGAGGAGAAAGAATAAAGTCTGACCCTCAAAAAAACCGTAAACTGTCATTCTCTTCTCCTGAACTAGATTAAATAAACACCTCCCCTAAATCTCACTGTCTGATTAATTCCGCCATTTAAATGGTCATTAAGTGATTAAAGAACCCATTCTCTTATATGTTGCCATGAACCCATCTGAAATAAAGAGACATATTTATTATATCACTCCAACACCAACATGTGAAAGACAATTAAAACGAATGTGTACACACTACACTTCTCTTTCTCTTTTCAAAGGGTAATTTTTCCAAAGTCTCATGTACGCTACCTTGCGATGGGTGTCCTCTAACCTTCTCCAATGTATTTTCTATATCACGACACAAGTAATCAAAGTGTCCCCTCTTCTTTTTGCATCGCTTATCGTTAGGCCCTATACATCACACGCTATGAACACACACACATGGACATGCCTTTCGGAGTGCCATAGCAACCGAGCACGCCGCATGACCCAATCATGTGATCTCTGAAAGGTCGTCAACCTCATATCGTATGGTCACCCATTCTGACTGTTTTTCATTTCAGTACTCTTCAAGGAGCCAAGCACTTGTTACTGAGCTCTCTTGTCTCTAAGCGGAAAAAGCTGAGGTTAACAAATCACCACCACATTTTCTTTTAAGATGGCTCGGCCACCTATGTCTTTTGTGCACTCCCGTCGCACACCACACCAGCAACCAGTATATACTGGTTCATAATATTTGCAAGATAGCCCCTATAACACATATTTTGACTATCACTATGGATAGCATAACCGCAATCACTGGAATTGTGTAGTGTTCACCGAAGAAGAATTCATCCGTCTCTAAGATAGGTGGAACTTGAACCGCCTTGTGAGTTTCATGAACACCTTTTTGAATTGTTGTATACCTAGGCTGAGCACGTGAACTATCTCAAAACAAGTCAGCATGCACCATTATTCAGCGTCTGCGACCCCTGTAAGCGTATCTAAGACCCCCTCGTTGCCGAATTGTAGATTCAACGTCCTCTGATGAAGGAATTGTAACCACGACCTCGTTGTCAAGGAAATATCCTGTGACTTCCATGCAAGACGCGTCTCGCACCCGCCTTGTAGAAGATTGTAGACTCCTGATTTGTCCCAGAACATATCCTGAGACGATCCACCGACGACATCTTGTCCATTGCAAATGCGATCCAGCGCCTCAGCTGCGTAGTTGGTATGGTATTAGTGTTCCACCTCGGTGGTCGCGGGTTCGATTCTCGGCCATTCCGTTGAGGAGTGAGAGATGTGTATTTCTGGTGATAGAAGTTCACTCTCGACATGGTTCGGAAGTCACGTAAAGCCGTTGGTCCCGTTGCTGAATAACCACTGGTTCCATGCTACGTAAAAACACCATAAAAAAACAAAAACAAATGTGATCCATAGCATCGCTGCTCATGTGTAGGTTCGATCTCTGGTACTGTAGAACCAAGCTGTTTTGTCATCACTATCACGTGAAGTTGGGAATTCTCTAAAGTCATCGTGTATTTGAAAAGTCTATATGATCATAGAATAACTAAAGTCTTGCTTTACCACACAAATCTGTCATTAACAAATATACCCAATCTCATAGTCAATTATTAAAAATTTCTCACTAAACAAAATATTATCTTTACTCACTGAATCCTCAGAAGTAATCCTATATCTGACAAATATACTATCAAAAACCCCCCATAATGTCTATACACCAAAAACCCTGCACTGTTTATATAATTAACCACCATGAAATATAATGCCGAATAGCCCTTCTATCTGACACATATACCCTGATAAATTATACCTCCTGTCTATGATAGAAATGCTATGTAAAGCTTAACCCCAATTACAAACATCCTTAGTAGGAAAAGAATAAAAAATAATAATAATTGAACTTTCCCCATTACAAAATGTACACGGAGAAAAAAAACATATATAATCCAGCGCTTTTCCACATAAATGCAGTATGTATCGTTACAGAATTTGCTGCTGTAACATATCCTATCTACCAGAATTGACACCTTACATGCATCCCCATGGAATGTCATAATCGACATCTCTGAAAACAGTGCAAATCTCCAAGTAATCAACTCCGAAAGGAATAATCAGCAACCGGTCTCACCACAGCATTATCAGCATTAATCCACCTGTGAATACCTCATGTGCTCAAATCGCTCTATAGATTTGTCTAGTCAGACTTGCAACCTCAGAAATCGTTATTCCCCAAATAGCCCAAAAATTCTATACCGATACTATATAACCACATTCCACAAAATTATCCCTAGGACATCCACAAAGGTACCCAAAAATTTTCCTTGAAAACAACTCATTCATGACACTGCCAAAACGGCGCAGTTTGCGCATAATAAAAAAACATTAGAAGAAATGAAAGAGAAAAAAACATTAAACCCATTTCACCACCAAGTTACGAAAACCAGAAAAAAATGCAACTGTGTGACATTATATTAGTTACCACAACCAACTCTTCAGTTTTGATATGTGTTAATTTCGACCGACCTGTTTTTTGCTCTAAGACTACAAATCTGTTTCCAGTATTTTCCTCAACGACTCTAAAAGGACCCCCAAATTTCGGACCCAATTTGTAATTTAGTTCATTTCTCATGTTGATTTTCAGAAATACCTTGTCTCCAACATTGATCTTAGGATCAGATGTTTTGCTATTACTTCTTTCTACCATTTCTCGAGTCATTGCCTTGAGATTACGGCTGAGACAAGCATGTCTCTCTCTCGCTGCAGATATTAATGCTTCGATTGTATCTTCCCCATGATGAGGTATAGTTAACAGATCGAATGTGCTTCATGCTGGGCAATCAAACAAAGCTTCAAATGGAGACATTTTAGTGGAATCACTAACCATAGTGTAATATTTTGTCTAACAACATCAATATATCTGTCCCAGTTCTTATCATTACAGTCTTCCTGAGAGCTTCGAGCACTTTCCTGTTTGCTTGTTCACGCAACCCATTAGCTTCAGATCTGTATGGAATAATTGTTACTTTCTGTATCCCCATGACTTCCGCTAAACACACTAAAGTTTTGTTTACAAATTCTCTGCCATTGTCGGTAAATAAAACCTCGGGTGAGCCATATCTGCAAATGATACCATTGAAGAATGCTATATCTACTTCTTCAGCTGTTTTATGGTTAAGTGGAAATATTTCTACTATCCTCATAAGTTCATCTATTATTACTAACAAGTACTTATTCGCATATCTAGATTAAAATTTTTTTCTAGGATATCCATATCTATTCTCTGAAAAGGTCTACTTGGTATCGAATATGACCCTAATTTGCACGAAGTTATCCTTGCAGGTTTGCATGCATTGCATACTGTACAGTTTTTCACAAAATTTTCCACATCTTTCCCCATGTTTTTCCAAATACATTTAGCACGCACCTCATTATACGTTTTTTCTATCCCCAAGTGCGGACTACCGAACCTTCCTGACTAATTCCCCTCTAAGAAACGCTTTTGCGTCCCCCAAAATTTCTTCTTCCTCTTGCCTTTGCTCTATGAGACCCATAGCCCATTGTATAGACTCGCTAGTGACTAGCGCAACTTGAAATCCTTCCATGTCATAAAAACTTCTACTAATGGTGTCCACTACTACATTTAATTTCCTTTCTATATATTTGAGCTTTGCATCGAAATCTCTGATAGTTAGAAACCATCGAGCTCTTTTAGGCGACAAATCGAGCTTATTAAAAAGATTCCAACAATGGCTTGTGGTCTGTAAGGACTTCTACTTTATTCCCCATCAGTAGCATTTTAAAATGAACCAAACTTGATACTATTGCAAAGGCTTCTTTTTCTATGGTAGCCATTGATCTCTCATTGCTGCCTTTTGTCCTAAACTTCCTGCTATACAAGGTTATGGAATTGAATTTCCCATCAGACTTTTGCATAAGGCAAGCACCTATACCCTCCTGACTGGCATCAGTCACTAATGTGAATGGTTTGATACAAGGGTCTAAATGAAAAAGGCCACGACTAACATGTTTAAGAATGACCTCAAAGATATAATTACTGACTTAAATAAAAATCAGTTGCCTTAGAGTTATTATTTTTGTTGTAATGCATGTCTGACATGTATTGTGAATATGGTTTTGTTTACCAAGTTCTGAATAGCTGTCACCTATATTCCTTTAATTGTTTTGAAATTGTATCTGAGATGATTGTCTTAAACCTTTAATTGCATAGAAATCTCTGTATTCGCCAGTTATCCGTATCATAGTCAAACCAAAATGACCATGGGCCTGTAGTACGTCTTAGACGCTGCCACTTTTCTCGGATTTGATTCATAAAACCTAGACCTAAGCTTGGATGTCGTGTAGATGCGGCAACATGCCGCCACACTTTTCCATGCTAGGTTCTGGTATCTAACCGTGTAGACATAAAATGAACTGAAATCTGAAGAATTGAAATCATTTAGTAAACTGATTTGATAAAAAGGTAGGGTGAAGATAATCTAGTTTCTAATCACCTAAATAAATCATACTAACTCCCAATGTCTAGCCCAGACTCACTGATGAAAATAAATGAAACAGTGCGATAAAAAAAAAACTGTCATTGGTTCCTCAAGTGATGGCAGATTAATTCGGCCTTGTCCAGGAATGGACACCCCGTGGGAGGGATAAGTAGGATTTTATGACCGGATTAAAGAACCCCGAATTGTGGAATGCAGATTATCTAGTCAGATTGTAAGTTGGGAAACAGTTTGGAAACATAGCTAATGACACCCATATTGTGTAGTGTTTCTGTGTGAACTATAAGTCAAATTATATACATGACACTCATACATACTCATACATATTTTGTTCTTCTTGTAGTGTTGTTAGAGTTCTCTAACGTTATATTTTATCAATGTCAAAATTGTTAACGTTATATTTTATCAATGTCAAAATTGTTAGGTTCGAATTTCTGTATATGGCATCAGTGTTCAAAGGAGGGTAAAATAGAATACAAAGAAAACAGTTCTCTCTCTCTCTCTCTCTCTTTACACGTTATATTAGGTTGGGTTAGGTTAGGTTAGGTTGGGTTGGGTTGGGTTGGGTTAGGTTGGGTTAGGTTAGGTTAGGTTAGGTTAGGTTTGGTTGGGTTGGGTTAAGTGGGGAGGGGAGGGACGTGAATAGGGCTTAAGGGTGAAGGTGAGGCTAAGGTTGACATGGGGAGGTAAGGTTAAAAGGAGGGCGAGGAGATGTGGGCGAGGGAATTTGGCTGAGTTGATTTGGCTGAGGGAATTTGGCAAGTTTTCCTCTACTGGTAGATTATCTTTATGAATTTTAGGGAGGCCATGACAGAGGTAAATTTAGATTAATAACTCTAAATTTCTCCAGTAGTTCAATGCACTATTGGTCTTTGCCAATTGATCTTAATTTTCTAAAAGCAATTCTGTAAGGAGAATTTGGATTGGATTAATTTGTCGTAGGAGTTTGTATCACTAAGAAGTTTTTTGCTTTTTTTAAGGTAAAAGTCTGTTCATAATTATAATTTTGCTGTCTTCAGTGGATTGACTTATTGCAACATCAAGTTTTTCAGGCAAGCAGAAGGCACCCATAAATGTTGTAATAAGTAGATCCTACAATGATGGCAAAATTGTGATTTTGAACAAAGGCATTTATCTTAATGCACAACTTGTTTTCAGTATTTTAGCTACTCTTCCATTTTCCTTGTAAGGTGGTCCTTGGAGGCAATTGATTGCTCAGATTGTCACTTCAAACCCAGTTTCACGCTGACAAAATTTTTACATTATTCTCTGGATAGAAACGTTTCAACAAAGAGTAACAAAACCACTAACGCCAAGCTAATTAGATGCATGCACTTCAGCCATTAGAACCATCGACACTGGGTTAAGCTTAGAATTTTTCAGATAAGTACAACCTTTGATAATTCTAAATAATAAATTTTGTGAATTATGTAAATGAGTGTTGATTCTATAAAATGCACCAAGATAGAGTATTTCCAACAACTTTTAAATACTGAAAATGAGAGAGAGGAGAAGGGGGAAGCCCAGAGGGTAGAGGAACCAGTGATGGGGATACAGGATACCGAAGTGAAGAGACCATTTAACAAAATGAAGAGTTATAAAGCATGAGGTCCATCAGAGTTCCAAATTGAAATGGTCAAATTACTAGGTACAGAAGGGGAGAAAGAGATGCGGGATTTATTAAAAGCTAAAGCTATATGGGAAGAGGAAGTAATTCCAAGGGACTGGGAGGAGAGTCTAATGGTATATATATATATATATATATATATATATATATATATATATATAATATATATATATAGATATAATATATATATATATATATATATTATATATATATATATCTATATATACAAGTAGAAGGGAGATATCATGGATCGTGGTAACTATAGGGAATTCAAATAACAGAGCATGGATTGAAAGTTTTGGAGAGGATACTGGATGAATGATTAAGAGGAAGTGTGAAGATGGGGAAACAGCTGTATGGATTCATGGTAGGAAGAGGAATGGTGGATGCCATCTTTATAGTAAGCTACAGTAAAAGAGGCTGGAGGGAAACTAGGAGCTCTATTGTGCATTTATAGACCTAGAATGCTGACCCCTAAGGTAGGTCTATCATGCCGACAACATCAAGTGCAGCCAGCGATATTTGTCGCTGAATAAATCGTGACACCAGGAGTCAGCATTAAGCCCATTCTTATTTGTGCTGGTCTGGATGTGTTAAGTGAAGAGATCAGGAATGAAGAGCTGTGGGAGTTGTTGTACGCCGATGGTCAGGTGGTGACTGTTGAAAATGAGGAAGACCTACAGAGAAGGGTTGGAAAGGTGTCAAGATCTTTAGAGAGGGGTGGCTTAAAAGTGAATGTGAATAAAACAGAGGTTTTGTTGAGCAGTAGGGAAGATACAGGCAGAATAGTAATACAAGAAAGAAGAGGCTGGATTATAAAACAAGTGGAAAAGTTTAAATACTTAGGATCTACTTTAAATCAAGAGGGAGGATGTAAGACTGAAGTTGACAATAGGATGAAAGCTGTGTGGGGGAAGTGGAGGGAGGTAACTGGAGTGGTATGTGACAAGAAAATGTCAATCAAGCTAAAAGTCAAAAGCTACAGTACACTGATAAGACCAGTGTTAATGTATGGAAACATGGGCTCTAATAAAAAAAAGGGGAGGTAAAGCTTGAGAGAACAGAGATGAGAATGCTGAGGTGGATTATGGGAATATCACTAATGGAGAGATTAGAAAATGACGAAATAAGAAGGGCAGGCTTAGTAAAAATTACAGAGGTGATAAGAGAGGCACAATTTAGATGGTATGGGCATGTGTTGAGGATGAATCATGAGGAAGGAGTAAAGAGGGGCTGGGAGGCACCTGTTAGAGGAAGAAGATCGAGAGGGAGACTGAGAATTAGATGGCAAGCTAAAGTGAAGGAAGTTATAGAGAGAACAGGTTTGGTGGAGGATGATGCCTTGGTGGAAGGTAGTAGAGAAGGTGCATCAAGCAACCGACCCCTTCATGTAGGGATATCAGTGAGAAATAAGAAGAATATATCCAACAAAACCACTTTAACCGAAAGTGAATGAAAAGACGCTATAGTTGAACAAATGTTAGTAAATTTAAAGAAACACTCTCGTTGAACAAATGCTGAAGGTATACTTGGGTACATATATAATTATTAAGTAAGTAATAATTAAATCAATGAGACTTCCAGGAAATTAAGTATCTGATTTGCTTGACATTAATGGCCATTGAAAGCCGAGGTGAGAATGTGATAGACGGCCTCCCAGTGGACCAATAAATAAAAGATAATGGGCATTACGGACAGGCTCAAAGTGAATTTTTTACTGGATGAAAATCAGGGACCATCTTTTCCAGCAAACATAATGTCATTAGCTAATACTGAATGAATCAATGGTGTGTCATAATCAGCACTTTTGCACCGTTATCTCAACAGGACTACTGAGAGAATACATGGTTAAAATTGCGTGAATTCAAAGTAAGAATTGAAGTCCAAAGTTTCTCAGTAAGGAACAAACATCTGTGAGGTGTTGTAATTCTTACCTTATGCAGATGGAAAAATCGATATAAAATGAATAAAAGATTGAGAGACTGGAAGTCACTGGTTATTCGAGAGGTGAAAAAGACTAAAATTAAAAGCGTGATAAGTTCACCAGTAAATGGCACTAATTATGTTTTATGTAATTTCGACCATGAATTCAAAATTGCAGATTTTAGAGGCTTGAACGTAAAAGAAAATAATGTTATTTCATTTTAATGCACGATCAATGATACTTAGTTCTCTTAACATATAACAGAACCAAAACAATTACTTTATATCCAGTTAAATACTTTCACGCTTCTCCAATAGTTTGCGGAATTAGTATTAATCTCAAAACTATTCGAGGCATTGAGGATTGTTGGTTAAGGTACACATGTTTCTGGAGAATAGATTTAGTTTGTTAGGAACTATATATTATCTTTAAAATATGATCACATGATTTTACTTGTTGCCTTTTTCACGTTCATTGTATGTTCTTTTTCTTCTTTTGTTATTATTATTAGCTTTATTATCATCATCTTAGTTTCCTTTCTTTTGCAGTTTGAACACTACGGAAACTCATTTTGTCTTCATCTGTTACGTAGCCTTTAGTTAGGACCTGTGAGGGTCTTAATTTTACTCGTTTTCCTTTTTGATGTAAAAAATGCTCTCATCTAGACAGAAGGACATTTATTAGACATATGGAGAGAGAGAGATGCGTAGTGGTAGCCTTGATTATCCAATTCTGTGACAGAGCTATCTTCAGAAGAGAATAAATGTCCTTAACAGCGTCGAGATAACTCGCCAATGTATTAGAAATACGAATGCATGGCAGAGGATATAATTACTAATACAGTTCATTTCATGACAGCAATTTCAGAAGCATTAGCGTCGGGAGTTAGCAAATGGCTTTAATGCTGCTAATTCCGATTGCAATCATTCGCAGAAAAAGTTTATTTCCATATTTAATGACTTCGGGGCCGGCAGATCTGCAACCGTCCGTGGAAATTGGAAAGTCCGATATATTCAGATCTTTTTCTCCTCTTAAATATGCTAAATTCACGGGGCCAGCGAGAACAGTAGATCAGGCTCGATTCTGTGTGTTAAGTCTTTATATATATATATATATATATATATATATATATATATATATATATATATATATATTATATATATATATATATATATGTATATCAAGAGCCAGTAGGAAAAATGAAAAGCAGCAGTACCTAGCGCTTTCGTGTATTCTTGATACACCTCATCAGAGTACAATATATGTTGTACCCTGATGAGGTGTATCAAGAATACACGAAAGCGCTAGGTACTGCTGCTTTTCATTTTTCCTGCTGGCTCTTGATATACAATCTCCACGTGTTACTTGTGATCGTATAACACACACACACACACACACACACACACACACACACACACACACACACATATATATATATATATATATATATATATATATATATCTATATATATATATTATATATAGTATATATATATATAAATATAATATAATATACTTATGCTGATGCCTTCGCAAGGCATAACTTGCCCTCAGTAATTGTATATAATGCTGTAAAGTGTCTGTAATATGTTCAGATTCCATATTAAAGTTAGCTTAGAGTTAATATTGTTTAAATTAAATAATGTATGTTCAGAATTCGCAAATGCATGATTTAAAGTTAAGAAAGAACGTAGAGTGAAAAGAGGGATCTTTATTCATGAAAGCGGCAGTAGCTGTCCACACATCAGTGCACGATTCCTTCATGTTGAACCAATATTGTTCTTATTGCGCAATGTTTTCTCATAAGGCTTCATCTATACATTTAACTTACGTATGACCAGAAGCTATGTCGCTATGCTACTTCAAGAATATTCTTCAATTCACTTTAGCAATTAGAGATTCTTTTATTTTGAAACTGTTTGCTATTACTGATAAATTAACCCTTATATCTTTTGACTTGCCAAGACAGAATTTGATGACTTGTAAGTAATTTAATTGGGAGATGAGATGAGTATATCGAATCTAAAACAGTTGTGGTCACTGTCTCGGAAGGGATGGCACTCTATGCTTGCAACCCTATTTCAGTATTCATGTCTTTCATGTTAAGAGATTTTTATTTTCTGGAACCGAGTACTGTCACAGATCACTTATAATGGAAATCCCACTTTCTCTCTCTTTCTCGTTTTGAAAGAGAATGATTAAGATTATATTAGAGCAGTGTCACTCTCCCAAGATGTTTTGAAGTTATCCATTCATTTTGGGGTAAAGATTTCTTGTTGGTCAGTAGTTCCCATAAAAGAGAGATTTATTCTTAGACTAATAACTGTGCAGTAAAGAGATCCTAAAGATCTCTTGTTCCCTCTCTCGCTTTCTCTTACCGAGGAAAATTTTGATTTTTACATTAATGTAAAGATTTTCTATGGTCACTCGTAACTTTTAGATATATTTAATTTCTTGAGAGCATAGTGGTTATTTATGGAATCTGAACAGACAGTGTAAACGCGTTTTTATAACGGTACCTGTAAAAGAATATAGTGAATTTGGAAGCTGTAGCAAAAAGGAAAAACTGGTACCAATTAATGTGTTATTAGAATTTTAAGTGCACTTAAAAAATATTTACAGCGAGTAGGTAAAATTATTTAATTTTTTACACATTGCAATTTTTTTGTGTTCTGTATTTGATTTTTTTGAAGTGTACTTTTTATATGTTCTCTGTGCTTAACATTTTCTTAGTGTTTTGCAATTTTGGTAATTTTCCACATTGTTCTATTTACATTTTTATTTTGCATTGACAATTCGTTCGATTAACATAGGTGTTTCTTACTGATTCAACGTTTAATATTTGATTCAGTTTAACACTTGTGAAATAATTTGCATTTACTTAGATTTCTTTTTACATATTAATTTTTGCTGAACAGTTTGAATTTTACTTGAGTAGTATAACTTCTTGATTAATTAATTTTCTTGATAGATAAATTTTGATTAAATTTTTTAAAATAATTAATTCAAGAATTAATTAAACTTTGTGTTCTTTTCAAGTGATAGTAAATGTTCCTAAGATTGTGAATTTCACTTATAAGTTTTGAATTTGAAAATAAAACTTTTTATATCAGTGTTTCATTTATAACCACCTGTGATAGGATTTTATTTAGATAGAAATAGAGAGTGGTAATTGGGATGTTTTTCTTTAATTTTATTGAAATGAGTTAGAACCAGGGAAATACTTAAGACCCGTGTTATTAGCTCTTATCTCTGCAAATTTGATGGTTCTAGGCCCAAAACAGAGCATTCTATAAAGGTTTTTGTAAATCGCCTCATCTTCATTTGCGGAAAAATGTCATATGCAAACCACAAAAAAACAGCATTAAAAATGATTTGGCCATTTTTTTTCAAGGTTATCATATAATTTATATATGTAGGGAGCCTACTCGTCTCAAAAATAATAGTAATTCTTTGCCCATAATTTGATACTGAAAAATTAACGGGCTCTTGGACTATATAATGGTGTATGATCTGCGGCTCATGAAACTCTCAGCCGGGTGTGTGCCCTGTGTTATTGTGTAGCCAGAAGCACGATTATTGCTACCTTATATGAAATAAAAACAACTTAGGCTAGAGGGCTGCAATCTGGTATGTTTGATGATTTAAGAGTGGATATTCAACATACCAAGTCCCCCGTCGTGGATGATGATGAGTATGATCATGAGGGGTCTGGCAGGTGGCAGACACAAACAAGTAGAAAAAAGAAAAGAACCTCTCGTTTGGTTTCTGGACCGAAGCCCAACAATCGGGATTCACCTCACCCGCAACCTGAGAAGAGATGTCATATAGGAATTCCCAATCTGCGCTCATCGGTGACGCTAGACGCCATAGTGGAGAGAGTCAAGTTTCTCATGGGCTCCGACCCTTCATCTCCCACGAACTCCCAGGCAAAAGTAAACAAAGTGGCTTACAGTATTACCTGCCTATTTCAACATTTCGATGTTCTTAAAGGCGAGAATTTCGGTCCTAATATAATAGTCTCAAGATATAATCTCATCTGGGACCAAACCACCCCCAGGGGAACTTACTGCACCCCAAGCAGGGTCACTTCCATTGCAAGTGCCATCCAACCTCCCATGACGAGTGACTGCCCACACCCCCTGGCTAAAACACCATCCACACAAATGATCAGCTCTTTCATCTCCCATCTTCGTGAGTAGTCATGGATACATTAGATATAATCTGCAAAAACTTCAAAGGCTTCATCTGCGATTCAACACAAATTGTAGAAATGACCACCACAGGAGAGATCTGAAAGAATTCTGTTCGAACTTAATTTCCGCTATGCTTTCCTCCGACAGGGCTGCCTATAGATTCACGAGAAATGTTTTCACTAATGAGACAGGCGAGAGCGCAGTTAAAACTTGCCCTTAAGCACTGCAGATTAAATGAAAAGCAACTAAGAGCCGATGCAAAATCTAGAAATGTAGAATCTGGTGATTATCCTCGTCTTTGGAAAGACATCCACTCCCTGAGTCCAAAAACTAAAAAGCTATCACAGAAAGTAGGAGAAGCAGTCGGTGACGAGGCTATCGCAAGTATGTGGGCCGATCACTTCAGCAATATCCTGAATTGCAGAAACGATCAAGACACCCAAAGGGATGTAGATAACCTCCTTACTGATAACAGTCAATTTCATTTCGTAGATCGTATTACGCCAGGTAACATCAACGATGCCACAAACAGCTTAAATTGTGGGGAAGATGGAAAAATGAGGCATTCGTTCCCTAAATGTTTTTGCAAAGTGTCATCTGCCGAATCTGTCATTATTATTGTAATATTGCTACGATTTTTGTTATTACTGGTATTTTCTTTTTTTTATTATGACTGTGATTATTATCAGTATAGTTTTGCTACATTTAATTGTCGTGCTTAGCCTTCTGGGCCTGACTACTGAAACCACCTAGGGTCCCTAGTTAGAATTTAATTATAAACAATCTATTCACTAATTATTATAATTTTTAATGTTTTTTAATTATTCTCAATATTATTATAGTTATCACCATTATTTTGATTACTATCTTTTATACTATTTTAGCAGTTGTGGATATTGCCGATTAATGATTTTTTCATCACGTTATCTTCTGTATCTAGATTGTGTATATTATTGTCTATTCTTTGTATATGCCATGTATGTGGCACTGAGCTGAAAATGAAAATTGTTATTACTATTATTATTATTATTATTTTTTTTTTTATATTATTTTTTTTTTTTGCTCTATCACAGTCCTCCAATTCGACTGGGTGGTATTTATAGTGTGGGGTTCCGGGTTGCATCCTGCCTCCTTAGGAGTCCATCACTTTTCTTACTATGTGCGCCGTTTCTAGGATCACACTCTTCTACATGAGTCCTGGAGCTACTTCAGCGTCTAGTTTTTCTAGATTCCTTTTCAGGGATCTTGGGATCGTGCCTAGTGCTCCTATGATTATGGGTACGATTTCCACTGGCATATCCCATATCCTTCTTATTTCTATTTTCAGATCTTGATACTTATCCATTTTTTCCCTCTCTTTCTCTTCAACTCTGGTGTCCCATGGTATTGCGACATCAATGAGCGATACTTTCTTCTTGACTTTGTCAATCAACGTCACGTCTGGTCTATTTGCACGTATCACCCTATCCGTTCTGATACCATAGTCCCAGAGGATCTTTGTGTGATCGTTTTCTATCACTCCCTCAGGTGGTGCTAGTACCACTTATTACTGCAAGGTAGCTGATGTTTCTTGCACAGGCTCCAGTGGAGGGCTTTTGCCACTGAATCATGCCTCTTTTTGTACTGGTTCTGTGCAAGTGCCGGGCATTCGCTTATTATTATTATTATTATTATTATTTTTTTTTTTTTTGCTCTATCACAGTCCTCCAATTCGACTGGGTGGTATTTATAGTGTGGGGTTCCGGGTTGCATCCTGCCTCCTTAGGAGTCCATCACTTTTCTTACTATGTGCGCCGTTTCTAGGATCACACTCTTCTACATGAGTCCTGGAGCTACTTCAGCGTCTAGTTTTTCTAGATTCCTTTTCAGGGATCTTGGGATCGTGCCTAGTGCTCCTATGATTATGGGTACGATTTCCACTGGCATATCCCATATCCTTCTTATTTCTATTTTCAGATCTTGATACTTATCCATTTTTTCCCTCTCTTTCTCTTCAACTCTGGTGTCCCATGGTATTGCGACATCAATGAGCGATACTTTCTTCTTGACTTTGTCAATCAACGTCACGTCTGGTCTATTTGCACGTATCACCCTATCCGTTCTGATACCATAGTCCCAGAGGATCTTTGTGTGATAGTTTTCTATCACTCCCTCAGGTAGTGCTAGTACCACTTATTACTGCAAGGTAGCTGATGTTTCTTGCACAGGCTCCAGTGGAGGGCTTTTGCCACTGAATCATGCCTCTTTTTGTACTGGTTCTGTGCAAGTGCCGGGCATTCACTCGCTATGTGGTTTATGGTTTCATTTTTCGTATTGCACTTCCTACATATGGGAGAGATGTTATTTCCGTCTATCGTACTTTGAACATATTTGGTTCTTAGGGCCTGATCTTGTGCCGCTGTTATCATTCCTTCAGTTTCCTTCTTGAGCTCTCCCCTCTGTAGCCATTGCCAATTGTCATCGCTGGCTAGTTCTTTAGTCTGTCTCATGTATTGTCCGTGCATTGGTTTGTTGTGCCAGTCCTCTGTTCTTTCTGTCTTTCTCCGTCTCTGTATATTTCTGGGTCTTCGTCTACTTTTATTAGTCATTCTTCCCATGCACTCTTTAGCCACTCGTCTTCACTGGTTTTCAGATATTGCCCCAGTGCTCTGTTTTCGATGTTGACGCAGTCCTCTATACTTAGTAGTCCTCTCCCTCCTTCATTTCGTGTTATGTATAGTCTGTCCGTATTTGCTCTTGGGTGTAGTGTTTTGTGTATTGTCATTTGTTTCCTGGTTTTCTGATCAATGCTGCGGAGTTCTGCCTTCGTCCATTCCACTATTCCTGCGCTGTATCTGATTACTGGCACTGCCCATGTGTTTATGGCTTTTATCATATTTCCGGCGTTGAGTTTTGACTTGAGTATCGCCTTGAGTCTCTGCATATATTCTTTCCTGATCGTGTCCTTCATCTCTTGGTGTTTTATATCCCCTCCTTCCATTATTCCCAGGTATTTGTATCCTGTCTCATCTATGTGTTTGATGTTGCTCCCATCTGGTAGCTTTATCCCTTCAGTTGTCGTTACTTTGCCTTTTTGTATGTTGACTAAGGCGCATTTTTCTATTATTATTATTATTATTATTATTATTATTATTATTATTATTATTATTATTATTATTATTATTATATTATTATTTATATGAATGAAATTGACATGTGCTAATTCCAGAGTTAACCAATCAAAGGAAGAAAAGGAAAAAATATTAAATGAGAATTGAAAAGGTTTTTCAAAGTCCATATATCAGTTTTCCTTAAAATAGGTAGGAAGTGAGTGCAGAGAAAAGATACGGATTTATATTGAAGTCAAAGTGACATGTTAACGATTCCATTAATCATTCCGATCCCATCTCTGCAGACATCAACCCATCATCAGTGATATTGACTCCTAAATGACCTCCCTGGCACTCGAAGAATATGAAATATGTACGGATGGCCTTCTGACCCGCGGATACCGACGACCGGGGAATATTGACGATGAACAGGATGACGCGGAAGAGCCAGGACGAAAGGGAAACAGAAACAGGGAAAAAAAATGAAATAAGGATAAAATGGTTGGACCAGGACTTAGAGGAAAAGTACAATCCACATAAGAGTAGAGCAGATAGACAGATACCAAGTCATTCCGTGTTTCACCCGAAAATGTTTAAATTCTGCTCGATAGTAAACTGCACCGTTCAAATAATCATTTCCTCCATCGCCCTCTCCTACCCCACCCCGCTTTCTCACCCATCTTTTAGTCATTCGACTGGGCCATAGCGCTAGACACTATCGAAGTTAAAGATGGAGATTCAATTCATAAGTATTTAATGGAATATAATATTACCTAAAATTAATTCAGATAAATCTTCGAATGAATGTTTGAACTATGATCATTCACATTCATCTCAGACACTCGACTAGTAGTCGGAATGATAAAATATAATGTTCACAAAATATTCAACAAACTTTGAATCTTCTCAACTGTTATAATTCTAATTTTTTTTCACGAGATTGTCACTTTTTACTGATATATTACCCATAAAGACTGCTGAACGGAATGAAAGTAGAACAAATTAATGCTGTTTTACAACTTTAGCGTTGAACTTCTGAAGCAAGGAAATAACGAAGTCTGTATGTAATGTTTCACAAAAAAGTCAAATGAAAATGTAGCGGTGAAGAGTGATCTTGGGCTTGGTAGTTAAGCTTTTGAGGCCAGAGAGAGATTTATATCCTGCATGACAAGCAGAGAAAACAGCAATTGGAGGGGTTGTCTGAAGGATGTTCAAGAAACAGCGTAACCAGTAGCAAAAGAGATGGTGAAATAACAGAATAAGAAAGGAAGTAGGTACCAAAGGTACTTCAAAGAGGTGTTTGCTAGTATGTAATGTATAAGGGGCCTTCATCCTCTTTACACACACACACACACATATATATGTATATAGATATATACATTTATATATAAATATTACATGACTATATTTTATATATATATATATATATATATATATATATATATATATATATATATACATATATATATCTATATATATATATATATATATATATATATATATATATATATATATATATATATATATATATATATTATATATATATATGTATAAACATTTTAGGGCACAGCTGTGGAAAACCGTAAGGGGAAAGAGGATAAAATGGAGCGCTTATGTCTCATCTGGAGTTAGGAATTTGTTTTATGCTTGGAAGGTCGCCAGAAAATTCAGCTGATAACCTAAATTTTGTATTTACAAAGAAAACATTGAATGGCCAGAGATTACTGAAAGGCATATAGGCCACATGGAAAGAACGCCGAGTGTGGTCTGCATTACTTTTTACATTCACAATATGCGGCAGTGGCAATCTGGAAATGAATTCCAAACTGCATACAACATAAAACAAAAGACTTCTCACACAATATTTTATGTCTAATGCACTATGGAGGGAATTTATCCTTAATCATACACAATGGGAGTACTAGTGCTTAAATAGAATGGCTCAATGAAGATTTTTGTTTATCTGGGACGAGTTACGAGGGTAGCATGTGAACGCTAGGTAGGATGAACAAAGGGAGGTTCGTTTGAGAAGAAGGAATTGTACTTTTTGAGAATGTGTGAGTTTATTTGACTCGGAGGAAAAGAACTGACAATATGAATGTAACTCAGACATACCTGGGTGCCTTATGGAGAGTAATTTGGCGAGATTGGCGTTAGCTTGGTCCGAGTTTGACGGCGCGCCAGTCAGCACCTTTGTTTAGGCCTATGGGCAGGCAGGGTCGGACGTCTGTCCTTTATGAAAGACTGAGCAGGACTGAGACTGAGGTCAGGTGTGACTGCTTGGGGTTGGGGGTAGCTTTTGCCCGGCCCCCCCCCCCCCCGTGTTGGCGGTCATTCTGGAAACAGACATACGGCCAGCAGAAGAATCACAGTAAAAGGGATCTTACGAATAGGCCTAGGAAGTACCTATCTAGCTGCACACTACCCTCAGGATAATCCCTAATGCTTAACGAGTTTTTATTCCCCGCTACCACAACTGGCGCCGGAAATGACTATGTCTGGCCTGCTCTGAGTTTCCCTCCTAAAGTCAGCTGATGTCAGGAGTAAGACGGCTGCCGTTTCTAGCTAATAAGGTAAATTTGAATTACCAAGGAGGCGAGGCGATATACAAACATAACAATATATGAATATATATATTACACCCCCCCACTAACAAAACTAAACAAATGACAACTCTTACCTGTCAGTAGCGGGCGCCCTCTTTCTGCAAACATTGTCAACTAGGCTAATAAGCTCACATTAATACAAAAATATACTATTTATTTCCCAAACCAGATGAACATAAAATGGAACAAAATGATTAATAAGTCACGTTTAAAAAACCCAAGTTTGCCCCACAAAGACTGTAAATTATCATTCCACTCTCCTGGATTAGTCTAAGTAATCACCCCCAAAGTCTCAAATTGTCAACTGATACATGTCGATAGTCAGGCTTAGAGAATCCCGTTTCTAGAATAATGATATGGGACCCATCTGTAACAATGAGATATATTCATTATATTCCCACTACACAATCTTAAATAAATGTATACACTTCACACTTTTCTCTTTTCAAAGGCAGCTGTTTCTAAGTCATTTAAATATGTGCCATACCTTTTGATGGGCTCAACACCAGGTGTCCTCGGAACCGTCTTCCTTCCTATCTCAAAGGAATATGTGCTTTTCTCTTAAGGGTCTCGAGCAGCCAGACCTGTTATGCGCATACAAATGGATGTACACGTCTACCACAACCTAAGATGACCCGTGGCAACAGTTCGAACAGCCACCAGCCCAATAATGCACGCACATCAAATTCCTTCGTTCCAAGAAGGCTATCTCTGTCTCCAAGTTATAAAAGCTAACATCACGTAATTCACTAACACATCCATTTATTTCTTTGAATATAGCCGGCTCGAACACCTATGTCCTTTGCGCACTCCTGTCGCACACCACATCAGCAACTAATGCACATTTTTTCAATTTGCCATATGATTTAGGGCTAGCTCTGTTGCTGGAGCCTTTGTTCCTCTCTGGATGCACAGAAGTTAAAGAACTCCTAAAACAAATTGTGTAACGTTCGTTGATGAAAATTCATCCTCGTGACTAAGATAAGCAGAAATCGACGAATAGTTGTAAACGCAGGTCGAGCACATAAACAATCTCGAAACAACTCAGCACGCGCTATTATTCAACGTCTGCGACCCTCGTGAGCGTATCCAACACCCCTTCTCCATGAAACTGTAAATTCGACGTTTTCTACTGAAGGAAACGTGGTCACCACCCCCTTGTCAAGGAAATAATCCCGTGAGTTCCATGCAAGTGCTACTCGCACCCGCCTCATAGAAGATTGTAGACTCCTGATTTATCCCAGAACATATCATGTGAAGTTGGGAATTCTCTAAAGTCATCGTGTGTCCGTATTTAAAAAGTCTACATGACCATAGAATAACTAAAGTCTTGCTTTACCCCACAAATCTGTCATTAATTAATATACTCAATCTTCTAGTCAAATATTGAAAATTCCTCATTGAACAAAATACAATCTTTACCCACTGAATCCTCACAAGTAATCCTATATCTGACAAACACACTATCAAAAGAGAACTCATAATGTCTAACAGCAAAAAAACCCCTTTAACTGTTTATATAACTAACCATGAAATGTAATGCCGAGCACCCCTTCTATCTAACCCACATACCCCAACAAATTATATCTTCTGTCTATTATAGAAATGCTATGTAAGCTTAACCCCAATTACAACATCTCTCGTAGGAAAAGAAAAAAAAACAATAACAACAATAATAAGTGAACTTTCCCCATTACAAAACACACATAAGGGAAGAAAAACACACACACACACACACACACACACATATATATATATATATATATATATATATATATATATATATATATATATATATATATGTGTGTGTGTGTTTTTTTCTTCCCTTATGTGTGTTTTGTAATGGGGAAAGTTCACTTATT
>NC_087217.1:75084903-75102403 GCF_015104395.2 Macrobrachium nipponense | reverse complement strand
GGTCTCCGCTTCTTAAAGGGAGTCGATGAATAAAGGAAGGTGCACTCAAATGTCTGTGGAGCGTCTGAGAGCGCGACCATCTCAATGACCTCTTTTATTAACTTCGTGTGCCCACCGGTGGCTTCTGGATTAATTATCGCCTTTTGGGAGCTGGTGCTGGCGTTTCAAATTCTGAAGGACTGGGTAGACGGCAGAACATTCCCTTTTCTTGTTATTTTCTATGTTGTAGTACCTGCCCTACTTGTCAGAACGTAGGAATTCAAAATTCAATGTTTACCGTAAACTACCACCGAGCGGTAGTTTTCCCGGATGTATTTTCCATCCGTATCTTACCACATTCGGCAACGATTTGATAATGGCTTGGTCCTTCACCACTCTTTAATCCCTGAGGCTAATAAATTGGTCCTTCAGCTGTTAAGCACTTACGTGGGACTCCGTACAGGTGAAAAGTGCTTACAGACTACAGACAGACAGACCAAAGTAATGTTTTTTGTAGTAAAATGATAATAGTAAGGAAGCCCAGATGGCTTGGGATATTACTGCAATGTGTTTCTAGAGAAAGAAGCTCCCCACTAATAAGCGTAATTAAATACCTGAACAATAGGAAATGACCACTTCAAGATAACAGTACAAAACTAGAATGAATTCGGAAGGTCGGGGACAGGTAGGGGGGGCGCGTGCCGGTGGCGTAGGGCTTATGAGAAAAAAATATTTTTCTAATTTCATTTGAAATATCAAAATCTTCCAATTACCGATTGAAAGTAAATTGCCCTGACTTTGGTGAGGGTTATTTGGTCGGAGGTGATGTAATATTTGTTACATAAGACTGTCTTTTGAGCAGAGTTCAAACTAAATATGTTAAGATAGATAGACGAAATGTATATTAAACTGAATATCAATATCACTCTGATCAACATCACATTTTTTCAAATTTCTTTTGTACCTTAGTTCTCACTTCTTTTCTTTTCCCCGTGTTTTCCTTCATTGAATTTCTTCTCCGTTTTATTCTTCTTTTCTTGTCCTCCTTCTGCTCTCTATCCTTTTTTTTGGTTGTATTATCTGAAAGTTGTTTGCCTCCTTACGAGGAAATTGGTGGTGAAAATACATAAGCTACCAAGAAAAATACGAAGAGAATATTTTACTTGCAAATAACGTAATTAACGCTTTCGCTATTTAAAAAAAACCTCCGCATTAAGTCTATCAGTCATTGCTCATTTTCATAGATGTCCACACTACTTACAATAGTTTTTATCAAGGCTTTTAGTGGGACAGTGGTGACATTCTAACAATGTTTTACAACACCCCGCTGTAGTTGTAATGTTATCGGAGTTAGTCAAATTTATATACTTTAGGAGTTTACTCTTATGCTTTTAAGTTGTGGCCAGTCAGACCCAAACGCCTGAGCACAAGTTGGGATAAGTAGACTTAGCTCTTCACCTTCATCAATGAAAACGCAGCTAGCGGTTGACCCCCTGCTGACCTGCCGCTATATATTGAGTAGATCTTGACAGCACCAACAGTCTGCTCCAATCCACTGCCGTGATCATGCTCGGATGATACCGAGAGAAACGTTGGCCACTAGATTAACTTATAATTTGACCTATTTGTTCATTTACTGTGACAAATAACTAAATTTGTAACCATTATCCCTGAAATTGACTCCTCCTGATGAGTAATATCGGCGCAATACTCGCCAGTTGTAATAACAGAGAAAGCTATTATTAGAAATATAGAGAAGACTATTTACAAGTTGAATGCAGCTGATGCAGCAATATCTTTCAATAATAATAATAATAGTAATAATGATAACAACAACAACAACAACAACAACAACAACAACAACAACAACAACAACAACAACAACAACAACAACAATAATAATAATAATAATAATAATAATAATAATAATAATCTTTATTTTCAGCACGAGGAATATGCTAAGTAGAGGCATTACAATAGGTACACAAACTAGATACACGAGTTAATTGATAAAAATGATGCTTGGCAATATCCACAGAAGCGTAATCATATTATTTTTACTATTACTGAAATAATAGTAAAGATATCAACAAAAAGCATATCAAAAATGATGTCAATTAAAAGCAGGCTGCCTACAAACTAATTTTCTGCTAGGGACCTTAGGTGGAATACAGAAGTTAGGTACAGAGGGCTAACTACGAAAAAAGTGAAAGAGCAGATCACAGTGATAATGATAATATTGAACATGATAATAATAAGTAATCATATTAGTAAATATAGTAATACAATAGAATAAAAAACATAATAAAAATAACAACAGTAGTAAAATAAAAATAATCATAGCAATAAGAATATCAGAATCAGCATATGACACTTTAGAGAGTTGCAAAGACTGAGTAAGAATATATGGCGGGAAGGGAAATAACGCCAATTCATATTCATGGTACAGTACTACGACATCTCATTATCCCATCTTTCACACAAATTTGATCTTCTTGCCTTACTACTTAGGACACAATGAAATCATTATCAGGACACTGTTCACCTGATAATGACTTTTAGATTATCCTGGCGGTTTTCGATGAACATCTACGTCGCAGAGTGATAGCAAGTCGTGTTGGAGAGATGTTTCAAAATCCCACTTTGTACCACAGTGATACATCTCATGGTTTCTCGTGTATGGTTCGTCCAAAGGGAACACCCATGTATACTGTAGCAGTACGAGCGGAAGAGATGCAGTTTAGTGTCTCGGTGACAGAGGGCAAACCTCCTTGCAATCATGTTGCCAGTTGCACATGTTTACGAAGCCTCTGTTCTATGACTGCCATATCTTTTGGGCCCGCCGTGATAATGCGGCCCAAATGCAGGAATTCATGCACGAATTCCAGCCGATGATTTCTGAAGAAAATCTGTAGTTCTGCAATATGCTTAAGCGATCTCGGGAGCAGCTACACTCACTGGGTCTTGGATTCGGTGTAGGATATCAAATTCCTCTGCTTATCTGCGGCAAGTGTCGAGTAGCCTACTCGCTGGAGACCTTACACTGATGAAGGAACTAGAACCATATCATCTGCGTAACAGAGTTTGTTTACTTTAGTTTTGTTGAACATTCGACCGGAAGCGAGTTCAGGGGGTCGAATTTGTACGACAAAGATAAATATCCTGAAATTCATTGTTCTAGGAAGATACGTCTGTTTTAGCAGCTGCTGTTTATTGAAGCTCATGGATGGCTTAACCTCAAATAACTACATCGAGAACACAGCTGTTATGAATCTATTGTCTTTTTCGTTATAAAAGACTTCTGTCATGGCTGAAAACTAAATTAAAAACTAAACAGGAACATCGGCATTGATAGAACTAAAACCCCTTATATTAATGATAATTTTTTATATCAATAGCGACGATTATTAAAAGCACTCATAGCAGCACGCTTCATAAAATGGAGAACATAAATCTACGGGTATATTTTGCAATCACTATGACTGAAACGATAACAAAATTGTATTTTCTAGTTTGTGTTTGTTTTATTCAGATTCTCTTTTATTCGGCCACTTCTCATAATTTTTTATTTCCACGCTGCGCTGGGCCGAAAGGATTCCGTAGTCAACAAAATCTCCATCACATTTTCAGAAGAAAAACAGGCGGTAACAATGAAACATTCATTGAAAAAACTGAGACTTCCATTAGCCTAGCTTCTAAAAAATGAATGACCTCTAACTTAGACAACACAACATAACATTTACATTTGCATGCCGTTTATAAAGGTTTCTACTGAAAAGTGAACATTCCAGATAAGAGAGCTTTCTGGGAGAAGTAGAGCAAACAAAATCAATAATTCAGGACGGGAAATGGGATGACCATCTGACCATTTCATTGTAGAGTGTAACCGTGTAGGTGTCAAAAACACTTAGTATCCACTAAAATAGTAATGTCTTGGATAGTTCGATAGAAGTCCTGAGCGCTCTCTCTCTCTCTCTCTCTCTCTCTCTCTCTCTCTCTCTCTGATTTTGTGTGTCTCCTAGTTTACATCATGTCGATAAATGACCAAGTAATCCTAGGACAAAGACATCTAACCAAAGAACATTTTACTGAACAAACATTTTGCCAATAGATATTTTCCCCAAAATATATATTTAGTTATTTATCATTTTTTTTACTGAAAGGATATTTCACCACATGAACATTTAGTTGAATAGACATATGAGTATTTTATAGTAATTTTCCTTCACTTTAATGTTTGTTATTTGTACTTCGTTTAAATTTTGCTAGCTGTATCCTTTCCTCTTTGTAATAGCTTTATAAACCAATAATTAACTGTACCCACTTTTTAACCTTTTACTTTATCTCCATTTCCGCTTCTTTTCTTCCAACTTGCTGGCAGACTACTCCAACTCCATCTTTTCACCTTATGCTCTGTAAAGCCGAAAAATACTGAATAATCGCCTAGGCAGTCTGCCCGTCGTTGGTTTGGGTTAACCGGGAGGACTGATGCTGGCTGTTTCCGTTAAAATGCAGATTATAGACTGCATTATCGAATGTGATACATATTTGATTACTGCAGTTGTCTGTTTGTTCATTTACTTTCCGGCAAACTGCCTTTAAATGAAGTATCTGTTAGTCATTAGACTAAATTGACAAAAGACTCTCTCTCTCTCGTCTCTGTCTCTCTCTCTCTCTCTCTCTCTCGCTCTCTCTCTCTCTGTCTCTCTCTCTCTCTGTCTCTCTCTCTCTCGCTCTCTCCTCTCTCTCTCTCTCTCTCTCGCTCTGTTTTCAGCATTAAAGTTAACATTAAACATTGCTCACTGTACAAGAAGTCTTTTCTAATGTTCGTGGAACGAAAATAGACTTCAGCTTCTGCCGAATCTAACACTTACCACTTAAAAATAAAAGATAGACAAATATTTAAGTCGTAAACATGCCTAACGTGGAAACCGCTGTAGATATGTATACAAATAATTAGTTGCGATTACAGTATGTCTCTCACACTATGCCCAAAATACTCGTTTCAAGGACTGTCGAGATGACTATCAAAGATTTCATCTCAGCCAAGAAATTCCTAAAACGAAAAGAAAAAAAGCATCAAAGGGATGTTTCAGAATAAGATGAGTTTTCAAAGCATCAAATGGCCAATTCCTATTATTGAACCAAGAATACCTAAACAACGGTGAATTTCAGCGTTCTACTACATTGTGAGGAATAGACCACTCTAGTAATTTATCATTAACTTCCTTATACAAAAGTTTAGCCATGTCATAAACTGGTGATATTGGCCCTGTGTGATTAAGTGTAAAATGTTTCTTCCCGATTGCTGTTAAATTCTCTTGAAACAACGTCAATTCTTCCTTAACTGTTTGAACGTTATCCTCTGCGAGAAATATTACTTCCATAGTCACTTCCATCACCATATTCATGGTGTATAATCTACACCCTTCTCCAGTAAACCACTAAGCCATATTATGAAATCTGAACTTCCCAAGGAATAGCGATCGTGCCCGCAGTACACATATAAATGGAGAAATATATGTGCTTTATGATTAATCTGAAAGATGAAGATATCTTGTAAAATCATACTTACTTTTAGAATAATAATTTGCATAATGCAAGATTATTGTAATTAATGATAGTGTAGTAGATAAATATACAAATAATTATAGTACCTGAACATTATACATTAACAATATTTTGTGCCAGAACTTGAGATACATTAACTATCTGTTCATCATTTGGAAGACGTTATAACCCAATAGGTGTTTCTCTAGGAATGCTTCAGGAGGTGGAAGAATTCTGTACAGAATGATTCAGGATTTCTGCAGAGATTTTGCACAGATTCACAATTTCACAGATTACAGACACTACGGACTGATTTCCAGGTCAATTTTATATCATCTAATGAGGAAGAAAATAAAAAAAAAATAAATGAAGGGGGAAAATTTCATCTTTAATCTGGACTTAATTGAAACATACTAAATATTATATGCTAGAGATTTTTGAATATTTAATCATGAAAAAGACCAAAGACTAGAGAGTAAATTACTTTTACCAATTCTTTCTTCTTCTCCAGCTTCTCATTTAAACTACATATCTATTAATATAAATGTTCGACATTAGAGGTTATGAATGGTCAGTATATATACTATATATATCTCAGCCGTTTAAAATTCTTGTTTCCCAATCTTCTCGTGACTTCAATCCTGCAGTAGAAGTAGAATAGACAGCAGCTAGTTATTCTGTCTCTCTCCAAAGGTGTAACATAATTTCATTTTCGATAATTTTCAATTCTGTTCATATCACTCTGTTTCCTTTTCTTTTTCATTGTATAATTTCCCTTTGCTTAATGAGCAGCTGACACGATACTCACTACATCTTATATAATTCATCTCACCCGTTTTCAGTAATATATATCGTATAAGATTGATTCTTTAATTCTATATTTCTTTCTCCATACTTGGCTGCATGTAACACCCTATTTTGTTACTGGGTAATGAAGACAAAATGAATAAAAATGTTCAATATCAATACATGATGTTACAAAGATCTTTCCAAATGCAAAGTACATAGGTATTCGTAGCAGACAGGCGATTTCTAGTTAGCGAATGTACTATTTCTTGAAGCAGAGTTTTATCGAAGCAATTTAGGCGCTGTCATTGTTGAACGTTCTTTCGTTGTCTAATTAATTATCCATGGTGATTCGTGTTCGTTGTTTCATCATGTTATTTGAAAAACAGTTTTTAATAAGCATTTGTGCTCACATTTAGACATTATTGGTGGTGTTCCTCCACACAAATCAATGTCTGTGAGTTTACACTGGATGAAGGTATGTGCTTCAGACCTTTTATACATGCTTTATAGTGTGGTGGTATAGCCAGTTAGGATTTGGTTGGGAAGACATCAACTCCACTCTGAAACAGAGAACAGAGCATTCTTCAAAGTCCCCCTTAAGATTTGTAGGTTTTTTTTCATTGTCCACTCACGAGAGAGTATCATGTATTTACAAATGGCACTGGGAAGGGTGAAGGATCTTGATTAAAAACCCTCACTTCAACGAAGCTAATGTAGAAATTATTGAGGATTTCCGATGAGAACATCCTTAGGGCTGTGGAAAATATTCAAGGTTTGAGGAATACCCTTTCAGGGGTACTTGAACCCAGGATATATTTGTGGTTTAGTAAAAACGCACAAGCGTGGAACCATTCACGATCTATTATTAGCTAGATACTAAATCCAATATTATTGCCTCTCTGTACGTTGGGAGAATGCATAGATGTGAGGACACACAGTTAAAGAGCATAGAGCCTTGGGGTTGTGATTTCTATACCAGTATTATGTAGTTCAGTGGTCTTCCACCAGGGCGGAGCTACGATGCCTTGCAGCCATTTTTAAAGGTATGGTAAGCCGCAAATTGAACAGGGGAAGCGTGTGATTGCGAATTGTTTTTATTGTTAATGTTTAATGAGTAAGTGTTTAGAGAGTGTTTATGGATAAGTGTTTAGTGAATGTTTAGTTAAGGGTTTAGTGAATGTTCAGTGAATTTTCACTGAATGTCTGAGGTTTAGTGAAAGTTTTGTGAATATTTATTGCGTAAGTATTCAATGAATGTTTAATGAGTCTTTAAGGTTTTAGGGAATATTTTATGAATGTTAGGAACGTTTAGTGTGTAAGTATCCAGTGAATGTTTAGTGAGTGTTTTGTAAATGTCTTGTGAATGTTATTGTTTAGTGAATGTTTAGTGTGTAAGTGTTTAGTGATTGTTTAGGGTTTAGTGAAGGTTTAGTGGATGTTAGTGTTTAGTGAATGTTAAGTGTGTAAGTATTCAGTGAATGTTTATTGTGTAAGCATTCAGTAAGCGTTTATGGTTTAGTGAATGTTAGTGTTTAGCAAATATTTAGTGTGCAAGCATTCAGTGAATGATTGGTAAGTGTTTAGGGTTTAGTGAATGTTTAATGTGTGTTCAGTGAGTGTTTATGGTTTAGTGTGTAAGTATTCAGTGAATGTTTGGCGTGTAAGTATTTGGTGGATGTTTAGTGAGTGTTTAGGCTTGAGTGAATGTTTTACAATTGTTTGTGTTTAGTGAATGTTTAGTAAGTACTCGGTGAATGTTTAGTGAGTGCTTAATGAATGTCTTGTGAATGTTAGTGTTTAGTGACTATTTAGTTCGTGTTTAGTGAGTGCTTAATGATTGATGAGTGGATGTTCATTCAATGATTAGTGTTTAATGAATGTTAGGGGTTTAATGAGCATTTATGGTTTAGTAGGTGTTTAGTGTATAGTGAGTGCTTAGTGAATGTTTAATGGGTATATAGTGAGTATTTAGTGAATGTTTAGGATTAAGTGAGTGTCTGGTGAATAATTATTGAGTGTTTGGGATACAGAGAGCATTTAGTGTTTTATGAGTGTTTAGTGAGCGTCTAGTGTATAATGAGTACCTAGTTAGTGTTGAGTAATAAGCGGGTGTTTAGTGTTACTGTGTGCGAATGTATGTTATGTGAGTGTTAAGTGATTGCATAGTTTGTGTTCACTGAGTGTGAGTGTATAGTAAGTGTGAGTGTTTAGTGAGTGTAAGTGTATTGTGAATGTTAGTGTTTAGTGATTGCACATTACTGTTAAGTTAGTGTTTAGTGACTGCATGGAAAGAAAGTTCTGTAATTTACAGAGACCATTTATGCTAGACACTACTAGATCGAAGAGAAGATACTTAGGACCTGACCATAATGGCTGGAGTACTTATGCTAAACTGTTTTTGTAAGGTAATTTTTCTGTGAAATTGGGTCCAGTATTAATAATAATTATTATTATCATAATAATGGTAATAATAATACCAGCAACAACAATAATAATGATAATAATCATAATAATAATGATAATAGTAATAATACCAGTAACAACAATCATAATGATAACAATAGCAAAAATAGTAATATTAATGATAATAATATAAGATAACAATAATAATAAAAAAGATAAAAAGAATAACAGCAATAATGATAATAATAATAATAGTAATAAAGTAAAGTATTATGCACTAGACTGAGACCTTTCAATATGGCCGCCCGAGGTCACACACTAGGCAGGGAGATCGCCACTCCAATGATTGACGCTCTATACGATGGACACAAGGCGGGAATAAGTATTGCCATACTTCAAACTTAATTTGCTGCTGACTTTCTTTGGGATTTGGGCTGGCTTTCATCATGAGATGGTTGTAGAAGACAAAAGCCTGGGGGCTCTCAGAGAGTCTTTCAGGGTAGGTTTGCTAGAGCTGTATGCCCTGCTTCCAGTTCACTACTACTAGGTACCAAATGCTCTGCTATCAACAGAAACACTTTAGGTTCAGAATGTCCAGTGGCGACACAACAAAACAAAACAACACCAATTACCACTTTCTGTACTTTCCGTATATTCCCCGTAAGGGAGTAGTGCCAACAGTGCACTTCATTTGGTGCAGTGTAGGCATTACTTAAGGTTTTTTGCAACGTCCCTTCGGCCCCTAGCTGCAACTACTTTCATTTCTTTAATGTACTTCCGTTCATATTCTGTTTCTTCACTCTTACTGTTCACCCTCTCGTAACAATTGTATCATAGTGCAACTGCGAGGTTTTCCTCCTGTTACACCTTTCAAACCTTTTACTGCCAATGTTCATTTCAACGCTGAATGGCTTTAGTTGCCCAAATGCTTGTCATGATGCCAAAAAACTATGTAAATCACTTCATGTATATAATATGTGTGTGCATACATTATAAATATTGATATATGTACCGTATAATATATATATATATATATATATATATATATATATATATATATATATATATATATATATATGATAATCCTAAGTGGTCCCCCGGTGAAAGAGTTCTAGATCCGCCTGTTAATGTCGCCCGTAGACGGCCATGATTGCCCATTAGGTTAACTGTTAACTTTCTCATCTACTAGACACATTTGTAACTTCTTTCACTATCACCGAGTATAAGCTCCTTTGACAGAGAATACATTCTTTTAGGATCCCCTTGTACCAATACCCTGGCCATACTCCGTCTTGGGTAATGTTAGGCAGATCAGAATTTTCTTGTAATTTAACTCATCTCAATCACATAATTCCTAAAAGAGTTTCTCCACACAGCTCGTTCATGTTTAAACTACATTGGTATTCCCTTACAGACGTCGAAAATCTTGCAAACCTTCCTTGAGGAAGTAGAAAAGACTAATATTCAAAAGAAGAGACACAGAAGATAAACAAGTAATCATGTTTACCTGTTCTCTAGCTTAGGATCAGTTGCTTTAGACAGTAAAAAATCAGTTACATTATTGCTTCTGTTTAAGATAAATTAAACACGACCCTATTCGTTACTACAGATACAAACTGGTTTTAATCCAATTATGTTTGGCATTTACCAAGATAATTCGTAACGGCGCATCGTTAAAAGTAGGGATCATTAGTTTTATTTTTCATCTAGTAATCTATAACTTGGTTACAACAAAATTATGATTTTATAATACCAAGAGAAATACGAGGGTCAAACTAGCCATAACAATAAAAATGGACCCTTCCCGTTATATCTTTCAACATTATCCTTTTTTTCGAATTACAAAAAAATGAGAGAGAAATGGATGCAGCAGCACCACAAATAATATCTAAGAGCATTTCACTGGAAGGGACTACGTATGTACATATGTGCTTGATCTCGCTGGAACTTTTACGTGTATTAGGGTCAGCGGAACTAGAAGAAAAAACGGCACTAAGGGAAACTCTTTGTAACTTTCTTCTTTCGAGAGTTTACTAAAACTACATAGATTTTAATTTTATGCTTCTCCTAGTTCAGAGGTTAAAAGTTGGCAAAAATGAACAAAACAAATAGAAAGGCGTTATTCAGCCAAAAGTTTCAATGAATGGATTTTTGCGTTTGCCTCCGGCCTGGCACAGACCGTCCTCCCCCCCCCCCCCCCCCCCCCCCCCCCCCTCACCCCCCTTTCTCTCTCTTCTCTCTCTCTCTCTCTCTCTGTCTGTGCTCTCTCTCGCTCTCTTCGGGGGGGGGCCTCCTCTCTCTCTACTCTCTCCTCTTACTCGTTTTTTCAGTGATTTTATTGGCCACCGTACATGACTTGATTTGTACTTTGTGAGCGTGTCTTGATCATCCATACTGAGCTTTTCATTCACTCAAAATATTTTCTCTCAGGTTGTAAATCTCTCTCTAGAGTTTCTCTTTTCCTGCCTCTTCAACTATTTATTTCGCTCCCCCTTTTTCCAGATCTAAGTTTATCAAGTCAAGATCAACTGGTTACCGAATATTATAAATAAAGATTTCTGGAAATTATGATATTTGACCTCGATGGTTTCTACTTTGAATAACTTTATTTTGGGCCGTATTCATATTCCATTTCACATGACTTGAATGCTTCACTAAATGCTACCTGATAATACTCCATTTATCACTAGGCTACCATTCTACTTCATTAGTTTACTCTTCATTCCAATGCATTCTTTCTCATTAATAACATTCATGTTGGGGAGATTGGCAGACCCATTTCCCAAAGAGTTATAGAAAACTCGGAGATATAAGAGGAATACTTGCCACAAAAAAAATTGGTGTTATGCCAAGCTTTTGTTTCTAACTAATTGTTGATCGTACAAAAAGTAAATTCCACACACACACACACACACACACACACACACACACACACACACACACATATATATATATATATATATACATACATACATGTATGTATCCATGCATGTATATAAGATTAGTACTTGGTTCAGTAACTCTCAAGCCCTTAAACATTCATTGGGAAGGAAGTTAGGCAGGATACCTCGACCCAATAATATTTACTGAAAGCCGAAAAAGTGTAGCTTATGAAGCCAACTTGGAGGCCAATCTTCCTTCCTTAAGGTGGGGTGGCGGTGAGAGTGTTTGGTATTTAGGAGAATGTTATAGATTTCCAGAAGATCTGGAATTTGGGTAAAACATCTTGAGATTTATTTTCATATTCTAAACGTTAAACCTTATGAATTTCTGTAACATTTCGTGCTTTTCCACACTAGCCCCTACATACAACAAAATGACGGACAGAAATGTATTTTTTGACAGCATTTTAATATTATCACCATATATTACTGATAATTTACAAAACCTTAGGATAATGTTTTACAAGAATATTCACCAAAGCTAAAGCATTAGTTAAAAAGAAGGGAACTTAGAATTACTGATTCAGAGAATAAATCATCCAAAAATTTCCCAGCCATTCATTTAAGAACTATGAAAAAGAAAATTCCTCCAAAAATTGAAACAAATTGAGCAAGAAAATTTCCGCTCGAAATGACTTTAGTATTCTTTGTTGATCCATTTTTATGATGCACACCAGCTTTAACATGGAAGTAGAAGAAGAAAAATAAGTTCATACCATATGTATCGAGAATAAGAATGGTTCCCAGTACAAAGCAGTTGCTTACATAAAAAAAAAAAAAACTGATTCTATGACGGCACATGCAATTGGGTAATGAATCTTCATAGCGATTTCAAAATTTCTAATAAACTTCAAATATGGGAATAATTCATACATGCAAAAAAAAAAAAAAAAACTATGAAGGTGAGGTGATTCTTGAACTCCAAGTGAAATTAGTTAGTTCATTATGACCTAATGAGGTGGATGCCAATTGGAAAATTGAAAGAGTACAGTCAAGCGCAATATCTGTGGAAAGGTCACCCTAGATCCAAAATACGCATTTCATAAATATCCAATATGCATTAGCAAGAGGAACTCCCAACCACTCGACTAAATGGTTGCTCTCGTTGATGAAAATGAAAAGGGCGCTCCCTCTGATGGCTGGAGGGGGAGGTAGAAGAGTTTACTCTAACCATTAAATTATACCGACAGTCCCTTGAAACTGTTATGCTTTATTGAACTTGATTACCTTCAGGTTGTTAGGTTGAAAATACGAAGCAAAAAAGTTTGGATGAAGGAACTTGTTTTCAATTACTACAAGAATTTTCTTCTTAAGAAAGAAAAAAAAACTTTCATGAATAAATCTGGACAATCGTCATAATTAAGGGACAAAAGGGTGTACGGGAAAAATACTTTTTAACATATTTGTTTTTTTAATAGTCTTTTTCGAGAATAAAGAAATATGGATGAAAGTGTTGAATTTAACACCTTTCTAACCAAGTTAGGGAACAGCTTTATAAGAAAGGTCTAACGGATAAATTTGAGTTAATAAAAAAAATGGAAGTACTCAAAGAGATAAATCGACTAGAAAAGAAATTGCAACATAACATCTTCTTGTTAGGAGAGAAACGGATATGTTTAGTGATTAATCTTTTCACTATTTCACAATTATCTCGTCGTGGAAGTCGAAGTAGTCCCGTGTGAATAAGTCTGGACCCCTTCAACCAATGCTGCTTTGTTCAAACTTGGTTATGATTCTGCACTGATCTGGAGAAGACGCATATGGGAGAATTTTTTGCATTTCATACGTTCATACACACGAATAGTGGAGTTCGATCAGTAAAGCTGATTAGAGCTCTCAGCTGACGGGAGTTCAAGTTAAACGAAACCTAAAGATCTGTAAACTTAATTTTCGGATATTTGTTGATCAGTATTCATATTGGCTCATTTATTTGTGAATATTTCAGCGGACGAAGTGTGTTTCTTGCGAGTTGGAATGATTTAAAGGAGAGAGAGAGAGAGAGAGAGAGAGAGAGAGAGAGGGAGCCGCCAGTTCTCTCAGTTGTTGCCGTGGTCTACAACTCCCAGTTACATTAGTAAATCATAAGTTGAAAAAAGAAACCCACAAAATTACTGAGTATAACTTGTCTTGTTTACTTGTAAGTATTTTACTCAACACTCGAGTTCTTTCAGGCCCTATCTGTGGCCCTTTCACAAGAGATGTGTAGGTTGACCCAGTCTGACAACCTACACGTGTCTTGAGAAAGGGTTACAGATAGGTCCTGAAAGTACTCGAGTGTTGGTTAAAATGCTATGTAAATACTTACAAGTAAACAAGTTAAACTCAGAAATTTTGTGGGTTTCTTGTTCCATCTTCAGAAGAAAACTGAAAGAAGGTTTTATTTAGTTAAATCATACGTACTGAGTATTTGCTTCTAATCCATTTAGAAGCGCGAAGGATATAAAAAGAGTTTAGATTTAATGATTTACATACATCTCATATGCTTGAATATATTATTCCTGGAGAAAATATTCAAATTTTACAAGTTTGTAGTTGAAATACTTAATATCTATTCTACAAAACTGGTCGTAGGATGTGTCGATCAGAAGATATTGCAGTAATTTAACATCTTATTAGTATTAAGATGTAAGAAGCAATTAAGTTCTCACTATGTTCGTCTGCCCCAGGATAATAACTGTACTAATTCCTTTACCATCAATATAAAGAAAAACATGCAATTACATAAACTATTTGTTTTATAAAAGAAACAGCAATGTCTAGAATATGACTATATTCCTTATTAAGAAATGTTTTTGATATATGCTCATACACAGGTAGGCAGCAACGAGTTGCTGTTGATGGGATCTTCAGTGAACCAAGACCCTATTCTATGTGCTAGGAGTTCCACAGCGCAGTAATCTTGGTCCACCATTATTTTGGTTTATACAATTTATATGGTTGTTGGGCTGGAAAATAAGATTGTTCACTCTGTCAATGATGCAACACTTGTGGGTGTTGCAAAGTCTCCACTTACGAGAAATGAACCTGCCCTTTGTCTCAATCGTGTCATGGAGCGGATAGTGAACAGTGTAGTCGGTGGGGGTATGTGGCTAAACTCTAGTAAAACGAAAACACTGTTGATGAGCAGATCTCGTACAGATTTGATTTTCCACCCCATCCTCCGTCCAGGTGGATGGGACTGTTGAATGAATCTGAAGCTTAAACTGTTTTAGGTGTAACCTTTGTCTCACATTTTACTTTTGAGAAATACGTAATGAAAATGTCAGCAAATGTCGCACGAAAGTTTTGCATGAAAGACCTCATACATTATAACAGTGGCAAAATCAATTCAACCTGTTCTAGGGTATTTGTCCTTCCTTTACCAAAATACTTTTCTCCGGTGTATATCTGCTTCTGCCCGAGTTTGATCTCTTTTAGATAGAGTGGAACGCGATGGTAGGTCTTTTTATTTATTTATTCAGTTATTTATTTTTTATATTAGCAATTGCGACTTTGTATTTTAACGGAGAACCTTCCATATTCTCAATGATCCCTGATCCTGTTGAGATCAACCAGATTTGCTGAACAGCAGCACCAATGTACAGTAAATGTGCCTCGCTGTCTAATGCAAATCCTAATATAGTGAGTCAGTACAGTGATAATTAATCAGATAGGGCCGTCAGAGTGAAAATATCGAAGATTAGCAAATTAAACTAAAGAGGTATCGTTTACTGTTACTCCTTGAAAATCGCATGTGCACTAAAATCATTATTTTAGGAATTTTGGAAAAAAAACAATCATAATTATGGTAATATCATTATAAGCCTGGAATAGCATTTTACAACACATTTTCAGTTTTCACTGATATTCCATTCCCACATCTAAGAGATCATTTCTAAGTAAACAGCGACTCAAATTTAGATGCCATTCTATGAATAGATGGATTCATGACCACACTTGAGTTTCTTCAGTAAAAAAAATTAAAACCAAAGGGTGAAAACTGTATTGACAAAAAAAGGGGGTAGAAAATAAAAGAAACTTTTTCTCGGACTGGAAATGTTTTGCCGAACTCAGCGCCACCAACGTCACGCCAACCGACGAAAGCTGTGAAATATCGATATCGTCAGAACGACGTTGCTCAGTGTCAACAGATTTTTTGTGAACACCAACATCGTTGCTTTTTTCCTTTTCGTGGGAAACTCTTCTGGTTTTTGGTCCCTCTCTGTTCTTTTTCTTAACACAGGAAATTGGTGTGCTTATTCCACAAATTTGGAGCACTTTTAGGTCAACTGAAATAATTATTTTTCATGTAACTCAGCGGTTGTAAATGTTATACTCTTATATAGTTTCATTCATATTAGCATATTGCCCTTTTTATGTAAACACACAATGAAAACTGTCCAATGATTTTTCGAGAAAAAAGAAAAGAAAAAAAAAAGAGGTACTACGTCATCTGTCTGATACAGGCCCTTTTCAATTAATTCGGATATTATTTCTGAAATAAAAATGTAAAAATTCTTATGTAGAAAGCAGGAGTTGATACAAGACACTACTTTGGAGTTTGTTAATGGAAAATATTACGTCTATAGATGTAGTTAGACGCTTAGGTTTCTCATGGATTGATCAACCATAGAGTAAGCTGTTTCTTAGATTATTAGGAAAATGAACCAGCTTGAACTGAATAAATTCCAAAATTAGGAATTGCAGTCGGAGATAAAGCAATTCATTCCCCATCCATTACATACTGGAAAAAGGGGAGTTGAATTTAACCTCTTTGAAAAAGATCGATTACATAATAATGCAATTTCCCATACTCAAATTATTATAATATATATATACATACATAGATGTGTATATATACATGTATAAATATATGTATATATATGTATATATATATATACACACACATATATATATTATATATATATATATATAAATATATATATATATATATATATATATATATATATATATATATATATATATATATATATATTTAGTATATATATATATATATATATTAATATATATATATATATATATATATATATATATGTTTAAAAAATCACAGTAGATGCACATGACTACAGACTACATTAAATAAGCGAATACCCACAGGAAAAAATGATAGTCAGAAATCCAAGCGCATTTGTTCATGGTATTCGCTTATATATAAAATATATATATATATATATGTATAGTATATATAAAGATAAATGCCACGAAGGAAAAATAAACGAAGGAGGTCTGCTAGATATTTCGGCTGAAAATAAAGCCCTTTACTTAAAGCAGCTACTGACAAAAAAATACGAGAAAAGACAATACAAGAAGGTTCGTATAACTGACAGATAGGGATTATAGAAGGATTAGTGCCTAGAATCCGACACACCTGGAAGATAAGAAACCTTCCCAAAACAAGCATAAACAGAGGAGGGTGCAATTAAAGGTTTAAGACAATCATCTCAGATACAATCTCCAGACAATTAAAGGATTATAGGTGACAGCTATACGGAACCTGGTAGACAAAACCATATTCACAAAAAATGACAGACATACATTACAATAAAGGTATTGTTTACGGAGCTGCCAATGTTAAGCATGAAAGTAACTTCCCTGCTCGCTATAAGAAAAGTTTGACCGATCTTAAAAAGGACAATACTATCCACATCACAAAAGCGGATAAGTCAAATAGTATAGTAATTTTAGATAAAGCTGACTACATATCACGTATGCAAGCCCTACTGGATGATGATGTGACTTATAAAAAACTAACAAAAAATCCTCTTGATCAAGTCATAAAAAACTTCAATAGCATAGTGAAAAGTATCCTTAAAGATAAAACAGAACTACTAGGCAAA
>NC_087217.1:75059903-75079903 GCF_015104395.2 Macrobrachium nipponense | reverse complement strand
CTACTTTTAATATCTAAGAAGGAATGGTAATTTCAGAATGGAGGCAAATATCAAGAATGTAGCGATAAGTGATGGCCTATGATGTCTTTGTAAACAACATAGGTATATGAAAGGCGAGAATAAATGATTAAATGATAAACGATGCACGTAAACTTTTCTTTGTAGGTAGAGGTGGCCTCACACTAGCCCTTTTTTTTCTCCAGCTTCGAGCCGTTGCTGGCGAAAATGAAAAACAGCGAGCATTTAGCTCGAGATTTTAGCGTCCCGACAGAACGGGAAGCAGCCAAAACGAGCCGCGAGCCACAGCGTAGTGTAAACAAACAAGATGGCTGCTGCTGATAGGACGTACTCTCAGACCTTTGGCTTCTCTTCTCCTGAGCCACTCTCGAACCCACAAACGTTTTTTGTTACTCTTGCATTCACGTAAGTTTCTGAGAAATACACCACTGCAGTACATCTTGCAACAGTCTGACAATTTCTGGGCGCCATGATGATATCAGCTGATCAGTTTTGTTTACTTTTCCCTACGGCTCCTCGAAACCACGAGTTTCTAGTGTGACGATACAACACTTTTGCTCGCGAGCATCGGCTGGATGCTGGCCAAAACCGTGAGCAAGAAATGACTAGTGTGATACCAGCTTAAAGAGACCTCTGTAATCCCCACAACAATCAGTACAACATCTGTCGCATATATGACAGGAAAAAGAATATTATGCATCGTCCAAAGTAAGAAAACCAGAAAGTTCCAAAGAAAGAAGACTTTGGCAAAGACAAGGGCTAAATTGGAAAGCACCACGATATTGTTTTATTCGGTATTTTCTTTCTCTTGGTATACTATTATGTCGGTAGAGATTACCAGAAATATACGAAGATTTTAATATATATAAAGAGAGTTACTGCTATGCATTTCACATAACGGTAATCAATATTTCTATTTTATTTCCTATCTATTATTTTCTTATTCTCTTAAAATTTTTTATTCTTATTTCTATTTCCACAATATTTTCTTTGACCTTTATTATTATTTTAGATCACCAGCAGAAGGCAAAACACAACATAAAAGTATAATAAAAGAATTGCATTAATGAAATGTCTACTTCAAGCATTTTTTCAAAGAGGTGTTGGCTCTTTCAGTAAGAAATATATAATATTTCACACTTACGATTTCACGCACCTGAACTGTTTGAAATTATTTGAAAAAATACTGCAGGATTGGTTGACTTACTTTGTAAGTCGTCAATCTTTTTAGATCACTTAAGATAAATTTATGCTAGACTATTCCTGCATCCTATAGTTCAATAAAAAAAGAAAGGTCAGCTCGTAAATCTAATAGTGAGAAATGGTCGCAATAAATTGTCACAGTGCGAGAAATATCCGAATATGTTATAACTCACGATGAAAAAGCTCATACCATCCTTTCATGAGAAACTACGTTATTTTAGGTACGCTTTAATGTTAACAATTCAGCAAATGCATTTCTAATAGTGCCAATTAACTCTTGAATTCTCTTTTTTCACAAACTTTCTGGCTTGCATTCAGTTGGGAAATTTAATAAAAAGGCTGTCACTTTCATAGAGAGAGTCGAACCTACGCACGTTAGGTAACAGAGACGATGTGCTTCTGCATAAAGTTACTACGAAGGATGTAAGTCGAATGCAGCTCGTGCATAAGTATGTCTATCAAAGTAAGATACATTTTGCTAGAACTATATATATATATATATATATATATATATATATATATATATATAATATATATATATATATATATTCAGCCAAGGCCACAGGGGAAAATAAAAGAAGGAGTACCGAGCGCTTTCGTGTTATTTCAACACATTTTCGAGGTACAATGCATTGTACCTCGAAAATGTGTTGAAAATAACACGAAAGCGCTCGGTACTCCTTCTTTTATTTTTCCTGTGGCCTTGGCTGAATATATTGCCACACGCTATTTAGTGACATATAAGCATATATATATATATATATATATATATCTATATATATATATATGATATATATATATATATATATATATATATATATATATATATGTATATATATATATATATATATATATATTATATATATATATATATATATATATGCATATATACATATATATATATATAATATATATATATATATATATATATATATATATATATATATATATATACACATATATACATATATATATAATATATATATATATATATATATATATATATATATATATATATATATAATATATATATATACATATATACATCTATATATATATATATATATATATATACATATCTCATATATATATATATATATCTATATAATATATATATATATATATATATATATATATATTATATATATATATATATATATAATATATATATTATCACCTTCATCATCAGCACCAGCACAGCAGCCATTGCTAGTCCATTTTATTAGCTCGTCAATCCATCGTCTCTCTTCTTTCCCCCTGCTTCATTTACAATCTCTAGGGAGCAATTCTGTTATTCTTTTTGGCCATCTGTTATCTGACACTCTCTAATATAATATGTCTTGCCCACGCCCATTTCCTGTTCTTACTTGTTATTAAGATATCCTCTACTTTAGTTTGCTCTCGTATCCATGTTGCTCTTTTTCCGTCTCTTAGTGTTATTTCATCATTATTCTTTCCATAGCCCACTGAGTTGTAACTAGCTTATGTTCTAAGGGTGAGGCCACACCAGACGCGGCGAGCGTTGAGGTTGCAAGGAAGAGGTTCCCGCTGCAGTTTGAATCATTGGGTATCTTATGCGGGTGGCCACACAAGACTAGCAGTTGCCGCCAAGCGATGTAACATGTTTTAAAATACCGCGGCGGTTCCCGGCGTCTTCTCCTAAAACAACCCCATTTTTCATATGATTATGGGCTGTGTTACTTGAATGGTTACTTCTCTATATTGATTATATTAATAACTATGTTGTGAAGTTAGTTCCCTTATTAGGGACTTTCATTTATAACCTAGAAATTGTTTAAAGCATATTATCATTGTTCAGTAACTGATATTAGCATCGAAACTTGTATGTATTAAGCGACTACATTTATGATCTATTCAGTAACAATGTCGAGTTAATCATTCCATATCTGTAATGCATACTTGAATTAGCAGTCATTTCAACACCTCTCATTTGAGTACTTTCAGACTGCATTCGATTTTGTTCCCAATAAAGAGTCAAGCATATAGACCGACTTCTTATATGGTCTAAACGCTTTCCCTGGGGATGAGTTCATTACTGAATTTAAAGTGAATATTTCAAAAGGACCACAATGCATAAATATACCCTCTAACTTGACATGGTTATTATGCACTTAGCCACTCACAAATAAGCCTTGTCCAGCTGCATAGACTTGATAATTATACGAATTCTTAGTGCAGCAGCATCACTGATTCATGAAATATTCGTGGTATTTTGTACTTTCTTCATTAATGTTAACAATGAATGTACAAGCAAAACTCATTTTTCCTTGTGTTACTTTCTTTTATGTAAAGTTTACCATTGAATTTTTTTTTAATACCGGTAAATCATTTATTTCAACATAATGCAGCCAAATATTAATTTAGTTTTATATAATTTGCAATTAATTCTGGTTCCTCTGTTTTTCTAAGTATCTTTAAAGAAGTAACCATATATGCTGTTAGTTTTGCAATAATAAAAAGTCAAAATACACATTTTCTTTTCACTTCCCTTAAAGTAATAACATTAAGAGAAGTAAAAGGAAAATGTGGATTTTAACTTTTCATTATCACAAAATTTACTGCAAAAAAGGTTACTACTTCCCGAATGATAGTTCAGGAGAGATGGGTTGTCTATGGTGCGTCTTTTGTTTAGTGAGACTGACTTCCACTATTGCAAGCAAAGGCTCAAAGACCATTGGGTCATACGTAGTATATCGTCAACTTTAACACTTAGGTTTTCTATTAAAGGCAATTTCCTATCCAACCGTGACTATGACTTATTTGCACAGAAGTATATCTTTGACCGCTGAGAGTGATGCGTGGGAGGGTGGCGTTTCTGGTGTGGCCATGTGTCGTTTTGACAACTGCTCTCCCGCTCGATTTGTGTCTGCACCTCGACGCTTCCCGCGTCCGGTGTGGCCTTACCCTAAGGCTTTCGTAAGGTTTCAAGTTTCTGATGCATGTGTTAATATTGGTAGGACCATCTGATTAAATACTTTTCTTTTTAGATAAAGTGGTATTTTACTTTTCATAATCTCATTTTGTTTACCAAAAGCTCTCTATCCCATGCTTATCCTTCTTTTAATTTCGGATTCATGCCCTGGGGATACACTTACGGTCTGTCCTAAATACATATATTTATTAACAATCTCTAGAGGTTCGTCCATAACCGTTATTTTTTGTCTCCCTGCATTTTCATTGATCATTATCTTGGTTTTACTCATATTCATTTTTCAGTCCTACATTTCTGCTTTGTCTATTCAAATATTCTATCATCTTTTGTAATTCCTCCCCTGATTCACTGAGTAGAACTATGTCGTCTGCAAATCTTGAGTTATTAAGGTATTCCCAATTAATGTTAATTCCTACATTTTCCCAATCTAAATTCTTAAAAACCTCTTCTAGGCACGCTGACTGGCAAAAGGTGGCCTTGAACCTTGGCCCCTGCCTAAATTCTTTAATTGCTCCCCACCCCTTCTCTCTCTCTCTCTCTCTCTCTCTCTCTCTCCTCTCTCTCTCTCTCTCTTTGTTTGAACAGGGATTAGCAAAGAGGGTGCAGCAGAGACGATTTTGGAATCGAAGGGGAAACATCTCTCCAACAGCCTCCTTCCCCCCGCCATTAAATCCTGCCTCCCTATAGGGCGCTATTGCTGCATTTCTCATGATCGAATCCCAAGTATAATTTTACCGTATGCCCCAGCATTATCTACACCTCCATCCAAAACCTATTTCGACACCGAAGCCATCCCAACGACCAGGTAATGTGTTCTGTATAGATGTTCTTAATCAGTCACGTGAATTTTGTATTTATTTGCTAAACCTTCGACTCTATCTCAAAGGGCCAGGTGTTCATATCAGCCAGTGCAGTGTATCGTTTTATAAGTACTTTTATTGGTTGGTAAGGCAATACTTGGCACCTTGTGTGCACTGCCTTGACCTTGCTTGATATTTATTTGCCTTTTCTGGCCTTGATTAGTAATCTTCTCCGTTACAGAGGGACCTTTAGCTGTGGAATTCTCTCGCCTTGATTGTGGCTACGTTCCCCATATCTCGTACTTTGATTATTACCCAGAAGCTGCTACTTCTTCGTATTCAGTTTTATCTTCTGATCGTGTTAATGTAAAGACATGTAATTTTAAAGTTATCCTAAGTTGTTTAACTACAATTCGTTAAAGTAAAAGCCTTCAGCTAATGTAACAAATCCCCTCTTCTTTTTTTTTTACGATTTCTTGCTCTCATAGCGGTCAGACCCCAGAATTCCATATGGTAAGTAAGTCATTGTGTTGTCTAAACCCAGAAATTAGCCTCATCCCAGAGCAGAATCGTAAATGTACACGCGCACACACACATACATATATATATATATACAGATATATATAATGTGTATATATATACACATTCTATACACACCACACACACACACACACACACACACACATATATATAATATATATATATATATAGGTATATATATATATATATACATACTATATATACTATATATATATATATATATATATATATATATATATATATATCTATATATATATATATATATACTAGCAAAAAATAAGAGGCGGGGTGTAGGTCCAGACAGGTTTCGACTTTTATTTCCAAGCCATTGACAAGGGACTGATACATCGTATTAGAAGTCACAAATATATGTACTACAGAGACACAGCACTGACGGACATACACACAACCGTTTGAGTCTGCCCATCCACCCACGGGCAGATGTCAAGGTAGGAGTGGATTTCATAAATCATTTGGCTAAAATTTACAATAAATTCTCAAGGGACAGTACCTATAAACATACCCACCGTAGGAGACAACAAATCCGCACCTGACAGGTGTCTGGGAGGCGGGGTTGGAATTCTCATTAGCATTACTGCCCACTTACTGTGTTTACAGATATAATAATCCTATTTCCATACATCTCTACTGCCTACCTTAAATATTTAAACAATTTACAAATTTCTTTTGATATTAATGGATCAAGTTTATACATTCCTTGACTGATGTTCATATTATTGTTGTAACTTTCTTTTATAAAGCTAGATTCAATGATATTCCTTTCCATTGCATTATTAGAATGTACAATCTCTTTTTATCCTTCCGAGTTAATAGAATGATTGTGCTCACTAACACGTACAAAACTACTACAGTTTCCCTGTGCATATCTCACATATTTTTTATGTTGTTCCATTCTATTTTCCAGTGTTTTATCAGTTTGGCCAATGTAAAAGTTGTCACAAGACTTGCATGGAATTTTGTATACACGATACTAAAGGATGTGTATATAAAACTCCATGTAAGTCTTGTGTCAGTTTTTAAAACCTCTATGCCATCAGGGATCTTCTTGTCAGCCAATTCAATCCCTCTATAAAAACCTCCTGAGGTTGAGGAAGAACTCTGTTAACCAACCCCGGAAAGGGTTGAATCCCAGCAACAGCTGTGGAGAACTTATGAAGCATGGTCACCTTGCTCTTACCTTCGTCACATGCCGTCATATTGTTGAGATTAACAAAACTCCAGGAATCAACAACCCGACCTGACCTTAACTAAAAAAAAAAAAAAAAAAAAAAAAAATGGAGACAATCCACAAAAAAGAAGAAAATCTAAGAATGCTTATTCCCAATGTCGCACTTTGTTCGGCAACTAACTTACCAAAATGTGCCTGATGGAAAATGGCTGGTAGGCCTACCTACAATTTTATCATAAAAATAAGATTTCTATTCTCATATCTACACATTTAATTACTTTACAACTGTTATAAGGGGCCGTATCACCCTTACTCAAAATTTCATTACCTCAAACCAAAAATGTAAGCAATCATGATTTTGAGCCATGGAAAACATTATCCAAAACATTAAGCCAAAGATGGCAAAGATTTACATAGATTACTTTTTACATAGATTACTAATTGCATCGCATGTCACTCACAATTCCTATGTAGAAATACAGATAAACTGGAGCTCACCAAACCCCCTTCTGCCCAGTTTCGCTATATCAAAAGTTCATATAAGGACTTATCTCCTTCTCATAACTTAAAATTAAGGCAATTTAACAATCAAGTGGGCATTCTACGGGCTTTACAATCTATGAAATAATAATTCTGACTAGAATAATGCAACTAGAACAAGAACCATCTCGTTCTTGCTGCCAATTGGTATACATGGGTTTTTATTTATGCGGGTCAGGCAGAACCTAGTCATTATTTTTTCACGACAACCAATAATGTAACAATTGTCCTACAAAGCCCCTGTAACACTAAGTGTTCCCTAGTCTCTACTAGTACCCAATCGCTGATGCGAACAGCTGATGGCAAACATAAACTTTCAGTTATCCCTCAATGGCAGATTACAAATCAGAAAGTGGGCTAGGAGGGATAGAAAAAGAAAACGGAGAGGAAAACCCTTCACCTTTCTATCCCGCCCTATACCCAATGCCCCTCTAGACCGCTGTTGACTAAGTTTGAAAAAAAAAAATAGTAACGTTCCCAAATGAAATGACAAATCAGTGACCAACTGGAAAAAACAACCTAAACCAAGATAAAACTAAGTATACTGTAAATCTATATCAACAAGAACTAAAAACTGTTCCACTTGCTAGCGTTAAAAGAGAGATAAAAGAGAGAGAATGAAAACAATCACAAATCAATAAAAAAAACTGTATTCCCGCCTAATACAACAGACGCCAGAGAGAGAGAGAGAGAGAGAGAGAGAGAGAGAGAGAGAGAGAGAGAGAGAATTCGCCTACTATAAAAAAAGAAAAACAAGAAGTTCCAACGATCAACCTGTCAAAAAAAAAAAAAAAAAAAAAAAAGCTTACGTAGCTCGTATCCTGTCTATCCTGCGAGGTTCCACTATTCCTATTTGGTTATTCATCCAAACCACACATCACCAAACCAATCCGACTCCCGGCACATATGCCACACACAAAACCATCACATACTGAAGTCGACGTCTTCGTCACCGCCCTAGTACTACAAATTGTTTAATTAATAATCAGAAGTACCAATCGTCTTGATTAACCACGCCCCTAAATACTATAAGTCTTACAAAGATGTTAGTCTCCCTGAAGGCTTAATCAGTTCTTATCTATCTGCCACCAAATAGTCTGTTACCTTTAGTAAAGGTAAAGATTTACGCAAATGGGAAAAAAAGGAATATTCCTCAATAATTCATGGATCTACCGTGGCCGCTGGGTAAAGAACAACCCTTTCCTCTCTCTCTCTCTCTCTCTCTCCTCTCTCTCTCTCTCTCTCTCTCTCTCTCTCCTCTCTCTCTCTCTCTCTGAACTAAACTGAAGTAGGAACAATAACAAACCCATTATTTAAAAAAAAACTATGATTTATTTTAAAAAGCCAAACAGGATGAATGAGGTTAAAGGAAATAAATAGAATAACCATTAAATAAATCATAATATCATCCCCCACCTTTACCGTTACTAATCAAATCTCCATATCATAGAATTCAAATAAACCCAAAAGTCTAAGTCATAATTAATTGTCAAGTTTCCCGTAATTTGTGACCTCTAACCGATACATTTTACTGGCAACCCCAGAGGGACCTCCTCACAGCAGGTCTCTTCTGGAACAAAGTTCTATAGTATAATAAACAACCTGTACTTAAAAAAGAAGCAAATTTTCCAGTGTAACTAACAAGCGAAAGTTCATTTATGATTAATCCCCTTCAATGTCCCAAGTTATGTCGCAAAGAAGGACCCCGTGGTAGGGATGTAAGGATACTACCACCATAGGTCCTGTGTGTCGTAAAAGGCGACTAAAATGACAGCTGCTATCTTGCAATCTTACTTTTTAGTAAAAGGCTAGGCCCACTACCAATAACTGTGGAAACTGCTGTCTTGCACGTGGGTTTTTTAGTCAAACATGAGGCCCACCGCCAATAAGAAAATGCCACTCAAGCTAAAAGTCAAGGTCTACAGCACAGTGATAAGACCAGTGTTAATGTTTGGATCGGACACATGGGCTCTAAGAAGAAAAGAAGGACTAAAGCTTGAGAGAATAGAGATGAGAATGCTGGGGTGGATTATGAGGATATCACTGCTTAAGAAATTGGAAAATGATGAAAGAAAATGAAGGATAAGCTTAGCAAAGATTACAGAGGTGGTAAGAGAGTTACAACTGAGATGGTATGGGTTTGTGTTGAGGATGAATGACGAGGATTGAGTGAAGAGGGCTTGGGAAGAACCTGTTAGAGGAAGAAGATCGAGAGGGAGACAGAGAATCAGATGGTGAGTTAAAGTGAAGGAAGATATGGAGAGAAGAGGTTTGGTGGAGGATGATGTCTTTGATAGAAGGCAGTGAAGAGAGGGGATCAGGCAACCGACCTATTAACATAAGGATAATAGTGGGAAAGAAGACAAAGTAAGATCTACTCTTCACTTGTTCCACGCATAGGAACAAACTCATGCACAAACCCTCTGTTCATAACACATCCATATATGTATATATATATATATATATATATATATATATATATATATATATATATATATATATATATATATATATATATATATTATATATATATGCAGAAGCCAGGTACTATGTCGTACCTCTAAGTAAATGTGGATACAATCCACAATGAAGTAAAATCCTCTTGTAGTTTAAGATATATATTTCTTGTACAAGAAATATATATTTTAAACTACAATAGGATTTTACTTCATTGTGGATTGTATCCCCATATATATATATATCTATATATATATATATATATATATATATATATATATATATATATATATATACATATATATATACACATATATACCAACTACGGTAATTATTTTAGAACGATATTTCAAACAAAGCGAGAGCTCTGATAAACTCAGTTGTATCAACAAGGAAAACACTACAGCTTGTTCTATCAATCATGTGCTAAGATTGTCCGCATCGATTATCTAATAATAAAGCTAATACCATACAAAGAACAATAATTTTCTAGGAAAGTAGAGAGCATAATTCTGCAAGTGCCGCTCGCAACTGACTCACTTAACATGCAAGTATTTTATACGCACGTGAAGTACTTTCAACACTGAAATGTAAAGCCTGGAAACCTTAATCTTACAGGAATTAATCTGTATTCTAGCAAAATTAAATAGATATATAAATGGACACCTGCTAGGTGGCATTAAATCATCAGTAAATCTGTGATTTTAACCTTCCAGGATTTAGTACTAAACTTGGTAAAACAAACTAACAGAGAATTACTAGTATAATTCATCAATATAGAAAAAGCAAACCTGAGATATATTTATATCTTGAATTAGTTATTTGTTGTTCTTTAATTCTAGAGAAATGCCTTTATCATTTTTTCTGTTTGAAAAGAATGCCACAAATACATAGAAATTTTAACCCCAGAGCTAAGTGAACTTTGGTTATGGTGGTTCTACTTTTGAATGACTTCTGGCAATGTCAGTCTTCGTGGGAGAATATTCCAAGGAAATCAGCTGCCAAATGTCAATATATTTTTTAACCAGTTCTTGGAATATCTTGTTAATAGGGCGTAAACACACAAGCGATTACGCACAGTAAAAAATTAACGAGCGAAGCCATAATATTTAGTCTAAAGAAGAAGAAGAAGAAGAAGAAGAAGACGAAGAAAACAGTGGCCAAGCGAATAACAAAAGAAATTTATGATCCGAATCGCGAAACGGTCAACCTTCGTAAAACGCGATGAAAAGCCAACTGATCAAATGAACGAGTTTTCAGTTACAAACAAAACAACGATAAGAATTCTTTCTATAGTTTAGATCTTAATAATCTCCCATGTGTTATAAAATCTATGTAAAACCAATGTAAATGCCATTATTATCTTTTGTGGTCATTTCTGTCATAAAAACCCAAAGAATCTGCGGATTAGATCATTGGGCCTAATCATAAAATGTCATACAAATGGAAAACTTGAGAATTTTCGCTATGAATTCATTGAATAATTAAACACTATAACATAATCAATTTACATAATCTTATAGGAGATACGGCTGATGTAGATAAAAAAATTAATTGATTATAGAGGATGTGTGAGCTGATACGTATATGATCTCATTCCTAATTATTAGGAATGACGTAGCAAACGTCTTAAAATACTGTATATAATAATAAAAATGACAGTTTTATATTTATCAATGCCATTACAAAAAAAATGATATAGTTCAGAAATGTTACTGAGTCAGTAATTTGAATTCAAGAACGCATGACACTGTTGTAAGCCTTATACCGATGAGTTATAGCGAATGAATATCGAAACTAATGTCTTTCTATATTGATATGAAAATCCTGACAGCGTATGCGTGCAAAACAGAAGGAAATGGTTTAGCTTTCTTCAGAAATAGTATTCAGTTAGAGTATACTGATACTACATTATTCTGTTAACGATATCACTATTGTTAACCCCTCCCTGATGACCATTTAAATCTCGAGAAATGTATGAAGAAAATAAGGACGCGGATATTGGATGTCCTGTCATGTTGCTTTTTATTGATAAGCAGAGAGGGAAAGGGAAAGCAGCTTCAATGAATACAGAAATACGGGAGACAGCGACTAAAGATAACGACACAAGCACTTTTGTGATTTAATGATGAAGTAATGTTCAGTTATATAAACGTCGTGGTCGAGTCTCACCCTTGTTGTAAGTGTAGGGATGTACTGTACACTTGGGTAAAATTACCGCTAATACATAAAAAAAAAAAAAAAAAATCACCATAAATATACCACACTAAGACAATCATGTTGAAAAGCATACTAAGAATTCTAGAAACTATTGTCTTGACGTCCCGATATAGTTGTACTTATACTTCAAACCTCATTCTGTAGTGGACCAAATTGGTATTATCTATCTTTGGGTCGGGCTCGTTGTCCATGCTAACATTACTAACAGATGATGGTAGATCGGTTACTGGCCCTAAGGAAAAGGCCGAACTGCTTCATCGAGCTTTTGATACTGAGCAATCAGCTAAGGCTGCCCCTGTCTGCATCCTGGACCTATTCTTACAAAATTTGCATTTAACTCCAAGGATGTTAAGAATATTATGGATCATCTTGATAGCTGGGGTGGAGAAGACCCTGATGATTTTTCCCTTTGTTGTTTAAAAAAAGTTTCTGGTATATTTTCTCCCTAGATCAGTAGACTATAGATTTTTATGTCGATATAGAATCTCTGCTGATGATAGTAAGCTTAGCAAAACACTGCCTGTTCCAATGAGTAGCACATCTGCTGACTGCAGTAACTACAGGCCAATCTCTATTCTCCCTGCGCTCTCCAAAGTTGCCAAAAAACTTATTTTTAAGCCACTATATAAGTATGTGGAATCTAAAGAATGGTTAGCTGACAGTAAATATACACATGGAAAGCAGTTAGGTACCTGTGATACTCTTTTAAACTTGACATGTCATTTGCAAAGGATCCTTGATAAGGGGTTTGAATGCAGAGAAATTAAAAAAGAATTCAGTGCCTCTTTCGACATAAATCACAGGACACTTATCTATAAACTTCAGAATCTTGGAGCTGGTGGATGTGTTTATGGCTTACTTGAAGATTTCCTTACTGCTATGAAGATCTATTGTGTCTGGAGTACCACAGGGTAGCGTTCTTGGCCAACTGTTATATATAGTGTATACGAGTGATATGGCTGTTAGCCTGGAAAACAAGAATATTCAGCATGCTGATGATGCAACACTTGTGGGTGTAGTAAATTTTCCACTTATCAGAAATGAAGCTTCCCACAGCCTTAATCGGCACATAGATCTCGTACAGATTTTCCACCCCATCCTCCACTTCAGGTGGATGGAAGTTAGCTAAATGAGTCTGAAGCTTTAATTATTCTACATGTAACTTTTGACTCACATCTTACTTTAGAGAAATATCTAATGTAAGTTTCAGCAGTTGCCGCATGCAAGATAGGCATCGTTTGTAAGGCCTCATATATTTATAACTGCGATACATATACATGCTCAGTGAAAAGAACCCACTTGCAAAGGGTTTTGATGCCTGTTAGTAAAGCAAAAATTGTCTGCATTCTTTTCAAAATAACATAAACTAAAGTTAATGAGGATCCAAAGTTTCATATCAAGGTAAATATAATGGTTCACATGATCCTTAGATATTCTGGGACTGTACGAATCACTGTATAAAGGTGAGTTTACACTAGGTTTCACCCGACGCTGCATGCATAAGACTCATCATCAACCCCTCCAAAATTCTTCTTAGCCCTGCCTACTGGACTGCTCATCAAGAGTCATGCCACACCATTAAGTCACCCTAATGAGCACTCCAGTAGGCGGGGCTAACAAGAATTTGGGAGGAGTTGGTGATGAGTCTTACACATGTAGCATTGGGCTACTGGACTGCGCATCAAGAGTCACGCCACACCACTATGTCACCCTAATGAGCACTCCAGTAGGCGGGGCTAACAAGAATTTTGGTGAAGCTTAGTGTAAACTCACCTTAAAACTGAACTGGAAATACTGAACACGTTAAGAGGTGATCCATTTGCATTACTATCTAAAAAAATAAGATAAAGAGTATGTGGATTGTATTCTTTTGATGATGCACAGTTTCTCAACAAATTACCGAATTGCTCATACAGGATAAAAGATATAGACAGCTAATAAAAAATCATCAGTCCATTGTACGTATTTCTTTTTTTCTATGATCTATATACAGGAGATAGTAAGTTGGTCAAGTCCAAATTTCAAAACATAACAAAAATAACTTTACAGAAAATTTATAAATGAAACTGTATAGGTCTGATGAGCGACGAAGATCAGTTGCTAATGCAAGTGACAATTGGATTCAATTGCATTGCAAGCCCCCATTTAGGCGAAAGAAGATTTATGGAACTATAAAAAAGTCTAAATAAGTTAGTTTTTTATATTAGCATTATTTTACTTCTTACATGCTTCAAGCATAAGTTATAAGTTAAATGGCGTGAACAGTATAGTAGTTTTTATAATATGCATGTCTGAGATATACGATTAAAACTCGATGCTGAAAATTACAGATGCAAAGATATTTAGGAAGGCTGTGCTTTGGGAGAGATCTGGCAGTACGCACACATACAGAATGAACAAATTGCAAGAAGAAAGGTCCGCTCAAGTGTGAGAAGACATCAAAAGACGTGTACTACAGGATTGGTATGAATTCTTCAAAAAGCGTGAAGAAGAAAAATTAACGTGTAATTATCTGCTTGTGTTTTCATGTTTTAGAATCACTAGCCGATTACTAATAACGTTTGATAATGACATGAAAAAGACGGGGTATATACCCGTAAACAGTCTGGCGTAAATTACAATCACCTGAGCAATAATAACGTTAAAAGGCAAAAAAGGCAACGACCAAATGTTCAAATAATTATTTATTTGTTGTGGTCGACTGTTTTCCAAATTCTCCCTCTTAAAGAAGAGTAAAATTTTCTGCCAGTACGCACCAATCGCAAGTAAAACTACATCCGATTTTGAAATTACAAGCAGTAACTTTCAGCGCAGTTTCGAATGTGTAGGCAATACTATACTAATGCTTTAAAGATTGTTAAAGTTTTCGCTATAGTAGAGTTGAATAATCTTTGAACTTGGAAATGATTAAGTGCTTAATCCTGTGACGGACCAAGTTTGTCAATATAGGAATGAGAGGAATGCAGCCCATTCATATAGCGACAAACAGTGAACGAGAACAAGGAATCAGCATTCCCAGTGTATTATTGTGAAGTGTAACGTAATGTCCTTCGAAAGAGCTGTTTTATATGACGCAAAAACTAAACAAGGTAATCAAATTTGTCGGGACTGTGTGTTTCTTCCTCCAGCAATCCACGTCAACCATTTTTCCCGAATGAATCCGCACAGCGTTATTAATATAATCCTTTCCTCCGAATTTTGGCTTTGCTATATCATTTCACTTTATTATGGTTTAAAATTCTGTTGCTTATGATTTCATCAATAAATATTTTTTATGCTTTTCTCTTATGATCTATTCATTCATCATTTATTTCTCTACATTCTGTTAAAAATTGTTTGGTATTTTTTACATACTTTTTTACCTTAATCATTGTTCTTTACCTTAATTCTACTTTCAATTGAAAAAATATTCAGGCTTTTTTTATATAATATAAATGTTCCTCTTCTTGCTTTTTGTATTTTACCGGATCCCTACCATCACAGTTATAAGTATGTGCAAAAGCGAACGAGATTTCATTTCATTATTAAGATTATTTTCCTTTGTTAGGAAATTAGTCTATATTCCTGTTTATGATTCATCAAAATTCCTTATGCTCCTGACAGACTGAACCATAATCATATTCCCATTCCAGTTCTCCGTCCTGACTGGATATGGCTCTGCATCCTGGTCATATTCTGCTTTTGTTCAACGTCTGCACATTTCTAATAATGTAGCTTAATGATTTTGTTTATTTTTTCCAGTAAGACCACCAGATCATTTCAGCCCAATCACCATTTCCATACTTTCATCAGTGAAAATTTCTTTCCCTCTCCCTTATGAGTTCTTAACCGAAATATAATATTCGCCACTGGGATTTCCGAGCAGGTTGCCACCGGTCGGTCCATCGTCGATTAATTTATATTCTAATATTCAAATAGGGAAGCTTCGAGCGTGGTCGCAGTACCCGGTTTCCAGTGTTTTGTGTTAGCGCTCCCATCCAGGTTAATGAGAAATCCAACCCCTCCCTTCATCTCTCCTGTTAATTAATAAACTAATTAGCGCGATTTAATTGTAATAATCTAATTATGTAAATAAATTTTGTACAACAGCGCGCCCCTCCTCTTCAGCCGACCTCAGTTTTTGGATCTAAAAAAGTTGAAATAATTTCGTGTAGTGAGGGATGGTGCTCATTTTGTAATTTGTAATCAGCGTTGGCAATAATGAAATGTGCTTTCACTTAGATGCTCTAGTTAATGTCTATTTGTGTATGAACTTCAATTTGGAGTTTGCTTTGTTGGTTTAGTTAAGATTTGAATGGCTCTGTTCATCGTATTATATTACTTTTGACGGCTGTGTGTTTATAGATAACTATATAATGTTATTTAACAATGCATGCGTGCTTTTACTGATAAATACATAGTTATTCTCATTCATAAAGTACGGTAAGAAGTAAAACCTGACAAACAAAACCTGAAATAACTAGAGTTGATGTTCTGGCATTTCATCTGCGGTCCGAGAACACCGAGACTCATATATCTCATAATGTATAATATATAATATAATATCTATAATATATATAATATATATCTAATTTATTATATATATATTATATATATAAATACATTACACACACGCACACACACACACACATATATATGTATATGTGTATATATATATATATATATATATATATATATATATATATATATATATATATTGGTGTGTGTGTATATGTGTGTGTGTGTTTGTGAATTCTTCTGTAAAGACAGGATACATCACAAGTACAAAAGGACCATTAAAACATTCTGAATTTAAATTATACTTTATATATATATATATATATATATACATATATATATATATATATATATATATATATATATATATATATATATATATATATGTATATATATTTATATAAACGTATATGTATGTGTAAGTATACAGACCGATACATCTCAAGTACAAAGGCCCATTAAAACACTCTGAATTTAAATTATGTTTTATATATATTTTATTATATATTAATTAATTATATATAATTATATATATATTTATAATGTAATATAATATATATATATATATATTATATATATATATATATATTTATATAAATATATATATGTGTAGGTATACAGACCGAAATAAAACAATTAGTTTAGAATAGGTTTATTGACAGTATCATTAACGAGACTTAACCAGAAGGGAAAATCAGTCCTTATTTCCCTCATTAATCCCAGTATCATATTCCATTACACAAAGCCTACACTATTCCTAAACCTTGAAACTTGTGGTTAATATGCGATGTGCGCTTGCAATTCGTTTATTTCGTCAATAGCGTTCTTATGTCAGCAATTTATTTCTTATTACAGCAAGTTACTATACCGAAAAATAACGATAAACTACCACGGTCATCCTCTAACTTTTTTTTCTATATATATAGCTGCTGAATCATGAGTAAAACCCCTGTGCCGAAACCTTCCGTACGATGAACACTTCGTTCCTTATACAGAAGTGTTCATCAATAGCTCGTCAACCCGAACCATAAAATACCGTCACTTTTACCTTACAAACATTCTCGTAATTCTGTTCTAACTTCTTTTGTATTTGATTTTGCTCGAACGTGTTCGCTGTCATTTTGAAAACACTTCTGAATCATGCACATTTTTTCCACCAACCTTTTGTCCTTCAATTTTCGCTTGTGAGGAAATCACATCGAACATTCTGATCCGTCTTTTCCTCATCCTAACCCTTTTCACGAAATAATTGTTGCCACTCAGTATTCCTAACCTGAAAAACCTTTTTCTGTTCATGTAAAAAATGCTAACAACATTTCACCAGCTTCTCCTTTAAGGGAGAGGTTTCACCAGTTCCTTCATACATTCCCTCTCTTTTTTCTGTATAAGCTTCTCTTCACTTTCTTGCCTTTTGGGTAGACCGTGCTACTTTCCTCTGGTAAATTGTTGTAAACATCTCTCTTTCATCGTCTCCCTGACCGTAATATTTTCTGTTTCAATAAAAATCCTATCGTGGTCTCTCCTGGGGATATTAAGCAATGTCATGGCTATGACATTTACAGTCACCTCTGTCTCTCATACAACAGAACAGCGTCCTTTTTTTTTGTGGGAGGGGCCTCCTATATAGCTTAATCAGTTACCCAATGCTAGTAAGGGAAAATAGCATAAATATAAAAGAGAGAGAGAGAGGAGAGAGAGAGAGAGAGAGAGAGAGAGAGAGAGAGAGAGAGAGAATAATAAAGTAAAGGAGAAAGAGAGAGAGAGAGAGGAGTTGCGTGAAGCAACGGATGTGTTTATCGTACTATAACCCAAACAAGCGGAGGCATTTACTGGCCTAGTGGCAAATAAAAAATATATTTACTTATTCTGCGACAAAGCTCTGAAATAACCTTTGACCTGCAGCGGGAACTAGACAGTTCCGGCGACGTTGTTAATCACGCCTAACAGAGGAGGTATTGAAATCAATTACCACCCCAAAAATAGTCAATTTCTTTCTTCAAAACATCTCGATGATAAGGTGAGAAGCGATAGGCTCTTTGCTTGAATGGTTTTCCATCTTTATGAATCTTGATCTCAAGCTTGGTCAAATAAGCATGCCTAGGTACATCTGCAAAAATTTCTGGGAAACTTCTAATTACTTCACTTAAGTCTTCACCTTGTTCAGCACTCAGATGTTTCATCTTATCCTCCTGATTTCCCCAAATTAAAGAATTATTCATCTTGCTTTCAGCTCCCAATTCATATCCATCATCGTCTTCTGCAGATGAAGTTGTTTGGGTTATTGACATAGTTTCAGTTTTAGTTTCTGAGAAATAAGGTCTCAAGAGGTTCACATGTATCTTCCTTTGTCTTCTTCTTCTTTCTGGGGTTTCAATCACATAAGTTCTATCACTTAACTCCTGAATTATCTTGTAAGGACCTTGAAATTTATTAGTGAGGGGAAATTTCTTGACAGGTAAGAACACTAACACTTGTTGACAAACACTAAAACTTCTTAGCTTAGTCTTAACATCATATCTCAATTTCATTTTGTCTTGACTCAATTTCAACCTTTTCCTCAAGTTCTTCACATATTCTCCTTGGATTTCCTCTTGATTTTCTTCCCAGTTTTCTGCAAGAATCTTCAACGGTCCTCTCACTTCTCTACCAAAAATAATCTCATTGGGTGAACATCCCATAATTTCTTGATAGCATTCCTAACTTCAAACAACATTAATGGTAAACCAACATCCCATTCTATTCCTGGCTCAGAACAATACTTTGTCAGCATACTTTTCAATTTCAATGTCGGGTGGAACCTTTCCAAGGCACCTTGGGATTCTGGATGATAAGCAGTGGATAACTGTTGTTTCACTCCTAACAAATTCATCACATCCTGGAATAACTTGGAAATAAAGTTTGTTCCTCTATCACTTTGTACTATTTCTGGTATACCAAACTTTGAGAAAAACTCCACATGCTTTTCAGCAACTATCTTGGCAGATATGTTTCCAACAGGGATCACCTCTGGATATCTTGTCACAGGACACATTAATGCTAATAAATACTCATTTCCTTTCTTTATCTTAGGCAGCGGTCCAACCATATCTATAATCACTTTGCTAAAGGGTTCTTCTCTTACTTCTATAGGTTGTAGGGGGGCTTTCTTGATGGTTTCATTCAGTTTTACAGCTATCTGGCAGGTATGACACTCATGACAGAACCTGCTAACATCTTTGTGAAGTCCAGGCCAGAAAAAATATTTCATGATCTTCTCCACAGTCTTCCTGATTCCCATATGTCCAGACTCATAAGCTACGATTACCACTTAGTTCTTCATTGGATATGGAATCAGAATTTGATGATATTCACCCCATACAGCATCTCCTGGTATATCTGTAGGTCTATACTTCCTCATCAGCAAACCTTCCTTCAGATAGTAACAGGTAGGAGTTTGTTGTATCTCTTCTTGATCAACAACTCTGAAGAACAAATCAGCTAACGATGCATCCTTCATCTGCAAGTACATTAGCTTATCACTTGTCACCTGACCAATTTCAAGGGTTGAATTCTCAATATCTGCTAATTAAACTACTGTAGTTTA
>NC_087217.1:75052403-75054903 GCF_015104395.2 Macrobrachium nipponense | reverse complement strand
CAAAGAAAACCGAACTGAAGAGGCCTTTGGTAAACTTTGAGATGTACTCCTTCTGATGTTCTGATGCGGAGGATTTTGATACGTATGGCAATTGTGAGGAAGAGAGACGCAAAATGAAACATTCTTTGATGTTTTTATTACCGATATACTATCTGTAGCCGCTGGTTTTATATAACAGCATCTGAAGTTTGAGGTACGGCTAAAACAGTGCCATCCACCACTACATGAAAATTCGTGTTGATGTCCCTGCATACTTCTTTGACATGAGATATCTCGTACGTTTTCTAAATAAGATCTATTTCTTGTTCAAAGTGTTAATTATTTTAAGAAATGCTCGAGCAATCACGGATACGGATACAGAAGACATCATTTAGCTTTAGGAAACAAAGTAAAAAAGGACCGCTTTTATTTTATCTACATGCTGTTTTAGTATAAAAGTATGTTTTAATACCAAAACGAACTAATTCATGAAATTATAAACTACAACATATAATTATTTCTGTCGATATTCTCTTTTTCATAATGATGCCTTTGATTTATGCGATGCTCTCTGTCTAGTTTTATCATAAACACTCATTGGTTCTAAAATTTATCAGCGACATCCTATTCTGCTCCTGAAAAAAGTTGAAATAACAAAATCCTTTATTTCGCACATTCACATAAGAACAGGACCTTGAAATCGATATTCGTAACCATGCTAAATATAAAACAAGAAAGTACAAATATTTCACACAAAGAAAATCCTTCTGATTCAGAAGTCCAGTGATTAACAACAAATCTCTTCATCATTACTGTTTTAAGTAGATATTAAGAGAAAGTTATTAAGGCATTCATTGATGAAAAGAAAAAGAAACTTGTCTGATGAACACAATAAGACAACACTCCTAGAATACACCTAAAAACTGTTCAAGTGAACGAATAGTTGCCATTTCAGAAAGATATCACGAGAATCTTTAAGTACATATCCTGAAGAATGGTGATATTAAGAACACTACAAAAATAGATGCTGTATGGGACTATTAACAAACGGTTACTTTACGTTTATGGGGAATAAGGTAGGTAATTTCTTAATGAATTGATAAATGCAAAACAAATGTAGTTGCATGTAAGTTTCTAACAAAGAGCTCCAAAAGTATTTAATGAGGTTGGGTGTCAGTAATTTACATAAAGTCAATGAAAGGTTCCGATTATAACTTATCTTCTATAGAAACGATATGAACTTTAATAAATGAAAATGTGGCAATAAAATTTCATTAATTTGTTAGTTGTTTTAATTGGTTTTACTCTTTACGAGTCTTTTATCGGAAACTTTTCCTCAAGACTTCATAATGAATTTGAAACTGTTTCATTGTGGAATATATATGCAACCTTTTGAATTCGGTAGAATTCAAAAATTATTCTTCCATCCGGGGATCTTGTGAGCTGAAGAAGGTCGAAGGTGTCAGTGCTAACAAAGACATTTGTCGGTGCTTACGAAATCAGCTCTTAGAACAGGCTTGTGCGGATGCAAAGCAATGCACACGCACACGTCGAAGACATCTTGCTGACTTGGTTTCTCCTTCAGTCGACCCCGAGAAATGTCATAGAAGCTTCTAGCAACAGATGTTGATTATGGGCGATCTCTGTGCGGGAAGTGTGTACGTAAGTTGGTTCGATGGGCGGAACGAGTGAAAGATAGGTTTTGGGGTTCTGAGAGAAGTATCATTATCATTAAGAGACACTGATTGTCCAGAGGACGTCCCAGGTTCGGATACTGCCGATTGCCAGCAAGGAGAGAGAGAGAGAGAGAGAGAGAGAGAGAGAGAGAGAGAGGAGAGAGAGAGAGAGCATTAGTTCCAAAGCCCATTTGAAATGTGCTATGTTTCTCACAATATAGTATGTATTTTGTAGTGATCTTTTCTATTTGCTTCTTGTGATATGTGCATTGATTGGTTCATTTACATTTTTTCTGCATTTCATACCTTTATATTTTTGCTGCATTTTTATTCCCATAATCGTTATTCCCTGTGCATATTTCTAAAAAGATGTATTTTTTTCTTTGTATCTCTAGATGAATCAATGCGAGGTCACAGTATACAGGAAACTTTAACAATGCTGGTGACTTTTACATATTGACTTTTCTGGACTTGTGATAAGTGGATTTGTTTAATAGATTTAACGGCATAGTGCCCTTAGGAAGGGATGGTTCAATTGAGGGTCTTATGTCTTATGATTATTCCATTCATTTCATTTTAATCCCATTAATTTGGTTTGTCTTAATAATAAACTTTAGTTTTGATAGATATGGGTTTAGTATACTTCGTACTGTAGTTTTGGAGAGAGAGAGAGAGAGAGAGAGAGAGAGGAGAGTGTGAGTGAAACGGTAGCTTGAGAATCTTGTCTCTTTTTTTCCCCCCGAGAGTATACACCATATACACCGAAACCGGAAGAATATTTACTCTAAACGATGTACGATTTTTAAATCGAAGTATTTCAACAAAAATGTAGATATTAGGGGATT
>NC_087217.1:75039903-75047403 GCF_015104395.2 Macrobrachium nipponense | reverse complement strand
TTTTTATATTTATATGAAGTCCTGAATAGAAGTGTACATATGTCAAATTATTTGTCTTTTTCCTATAAATACTAAATTTACAATTAGAAATTTCCATTTTGATATAGATGTCCAAAAAAGCTAAACAATCATCTTTCTCTAACTCAAGTGTAAATTGATAGAAGAACTTGATCATTTAGTTGAGCCAACATACTATTTACTTCCAAATCTTTGGGTATGATGGTTAAAATGTCACAAAAAAATGGAAAATCTTAGGGATGTACATAATCGCATAATCTTATTAATTTTATGACCTGACTAATTGTTAGTGGCAAATCAAGTTTATGCAATTCATCTTTAATTCTTTCTTATACAGAGTCAATGGGAACTTTAGTGAATAAGGAACATACATCAAAACTTATTGACCGTGAATCTGGATTGACTGTAATGCCGTTGATTTTGTCAGTCAAGTCTAAAGAATTAATAAGATGGGTAGCAGAAATAGTTCCCGGCATGGTGACAGTAATTTTGTTTGATATTTTGAGAGCTTATAAGTCATGGAACCAACAGAATTAATTATTGGTCTCATAGGGTTATTTTTCTATGTGTTTTTACTAGGCCATATAGATACGACAAAGAAGGTGAATTCGTTAAAAACTAATTTATTAGAATTTTGTGTTTTTTCAGGATATTTCTTAATTGACAATTGAAAGATTTAATTACTTCTTCTAAGGGGTTCTTGTTTAGTTTTAAGTATCGTTGTGACTTAACAGTTCTTCCATTTTTATATATACAATTCTTTATCCTCCTTAGTTATATGTATCCTCCTTAGTTATATGTATGCTTTTATCCTTTTTCAACTCAGCCAAGGCATTTCTATAGCGTGCCGGGAAGGTAATGTCATATGGAAATTTCATTGCTGAATATATGATCCCTTTTGTTAATATGATAGGAGAGTGACCATATAGTTGCTTTTTTGTATTTCATTGCACTGAATTGTTGGTTGAGTAACTTAGAGAAAATGGTTAAGTTCGATGTTCATGAAGTGTTTTAGCAGTGGCACGATGTGGCAATGTGTCTAGTAGTATGGTAAACGTACAAATAAGATACAATGCTATGAAAGCATTATAGAATCTGGTAGAAACACTGAAGATGAATTAGAATTAGCTCAAGAGTTGTTGAATGTAGCACAGGCTGATCCTATAAATAAACAAAAGGAAAAGAAAGAGAGCTTATATGCATGGAAACAGAAGAAAGTTTGATTAAGCCGAAGATGTAGGCTGAAAGAGAGAGACTGCAAGCTGAAAGAGAGAGAATGAAGGCTGAAAAGAAAAGAGAAGACAGAGAGAAAAGAGAAAGAATAGGAAGAGAAGAAGAAAAAGCAGTGGAAGAGGAAAGGGAAAGAACAAGGTTTGAAAGGGAGATGGAATTTGAAAGGGAGATAGAACTGATAAGAGCTACATACAAATTACCTATGACACTGTCTAACCCTAACCAAAGTAAGCCAGACCCTGTATATGATGTAATAAGAGTGCAGAAGTTAATCCCTGAGTCTACTGAAAAAGCTCCAGGTGAGTTCTCCAATCACTTTGAAAGTGGCTTCAGGTATGGTATGGCCAGAAGATAAATGGTCAGTCTTGTTAAAAAGCCATCATCATCATCATCTCTTATCGCACCAAGATCCTATCCTCTGCATAGCGGCCTGATTACATTCCCAGAGGTCCAAATCTGTACAGATTGGCCCATGTTCACACCTACGAAGTATGTGATACATTGTCTGGATGGGCTGACCACATGGGCACTCGGCAGAGCGGGCAAGACCCCACTTACAAAGATTGTCTCCAGTCCTTCCAACTCTAGCTTTTGCTTGATTAAGAGTAACCCAATCCTTTCTATCCTTTCTATAAGGTTTGTTCCATAGGGGAGAGACTCACCATGTGGGCAGTGGCCATTTTTCTCCAGTGTTCTAAGTAGTAAGTTGCTGATTCTCTGGGGATTTCAATTTATATATAACCACCTGGTGATCATAGAGTGGGTCCCTTTCATAATTTGCTTGTTTATATTTTTGGGTTTTTGAATAGGCTGTTCGTCGGATGTTCAGTGGTGTAATGCTTACCAGTCTATAGAGTACTGGAAGGGGTGTTGGTCTTAAGGCACCAGTAATTATGCGACATGCTTGATCGAGTTCGGTGTCAACTTTATGGCAATAACATGACCTTTCCCAGACTGGTGAGCAGTATTTGGCAGTGGTGTAACTGAGTGCTAGAGCTGTTTGTCTTAGGGTTTGAGGATTTGCTCCCCAATTTGAATTGGCAAGTTTGTTAAGGAGGTTATTCCTACCTTCTTTACTTTCCTTACATCCCAAAAAGATAGTGTTCGGTCTATTGTAATGCCTAAATAGTTGGGAAAGCTATCATTCTTCAGTTTCTTATCATTCCATGAGATATTCAACTTCCTTTTTGATGGTAGTTTTTAAGATGGAAAGCTCATACCTGTGTTTTGTTTGGGTTGGCATTTAGGAAGATTTGCTTGTAGTATTCATTAAGATCTTTCAAAGCATCTGACAATTTGCATTCAATGATATTAAATGAATCTGACTGGATGGGTAGGCATAAATCATCTGCATATATAAATCTACTGATATATCTGAACTGTGGTGTATCGTTAGTATAGATGTTGAAAAGCATGGGGGCCAACACAGACCCTTGTGGGACGCAGTTTTTCTGTTCTCGCCATCTGCTTTTCCTGCCATCCATTTCTACAAAGAAAAGTCTTTTACTCAGCAGTGACTGGATAATAAGCACGCTCGAGTTGTGAAGAACTTTGGCAAGTTTCAAAAGAGGCAACCTGTGGTTCACGGTGTCATAAGCTGCTGTTAAGTCAACAAATACTGCCCCTGTGATTTTCCAAAGCTCAAAGCCATCCACAATATACCGAGTGAGGCTAAGTACCTGAGAGCAGCAAGATCTTCCTGCCCTGAAGCCAACCTGGTCTGTTGTCAATTGTTCTTCGACTGTGGGAGACATGCGGGCCATTATCATTCACTCATACAGTTTTTATAAGATGCAGAGAAGAGATATTGGCTGATAGCCATTAGGGATTTTTGGCTCTTTGTCAGGTTTTAATAAGGCCACAACTTTAGCCCTTCTCCATTGTTTTCGGATCTGGAATGTTTTCCCACAGTTGTTAAAAAGTGCCAATACCTATGATTTAGTCTTGATACCAAAGTGCAGTATTATCTCAGATGTAATGTCATCCAGCCCAGCAGCTTTTCCAGGTTTGGGGTGTTCCATGGCTTCTTGGAGTTCTTCAACAGTGATTGGTTCAAACTCCTCATTATTTTCTTTCATGACACGTTCCATTTCGTCCTTCATTCTTTTGAGATATCCTCGTTCTTTGTTATGTGGCTTTCCATTAAGTAAGAGTTGTTTTGCTACTGTATTAGGTGTTACTGCAGCTATTGTTGTTAGGGTTCTCTTATCCATGTTCAGTTTACTAATTATTTTCCATGCTTTCTTAATGTTCTGAGTCATGTAGGTGCTAGTTATAAGTTCTTACTATCTCTCCTTTTTCTCGTTGGCTATATAGGCCAACAAAAGCTCTCCTAGTTCAATGGTGTCTTGGCAAACGGGTCTAAATTATATGCTTGTGTATAATCCTTGTAAATCTTTTTACCTTAGTCTGTGATAAACGGAATATAATTATTTCTGCTTCCTCTTGGAATATGTTTCTGTGACACTGCCCATACAAGTTTCTTGAAAAGTTCATAGTTGTCTGGTTCTGGTTCGATGTTATTTATCTTGTCATCCAGCTCTGATATGAAATGTCCCCATTTAGATTTCTGGAAGTTGAATCTTGGTGTAAGTTTAGACTCAAGAGCTCTGATAACTGGTCTAATGTTAACAGCAATAGGTGTGTGTTGAGATTCTGGAATTGGGTCACAACTGATTTTTCAAAGTTTGGGTTATATCCTCTCTTCCATCTTGTGCTCATAAAAGATGATTTATCTTTTGCACTATGGAGAGTGGTTAGGTTGTTATTTAGCGTTCATTCTTCTACAGCCTCTCCATCAGTGTTATTCAGGCTGTAGCCCCATATGATGTTGTGGCCATTGAAATCTCCAATCACTTAAGATGCCCTTATTTCCCAGGTTATGATTTTTAGGCCATTTAAATGGTATAGGAGGTGGTTTGTACACAGACACGATGTTGATGTTTTTGGTCTCTATTAGGAGTATCTCCATTCCCTCATCCGATAAGTCAGCACTATTCACGATAAAGGCTTTTTCCATTTCACTCTTTTAAATACTGTAAGGACAACTCTCTCTACTCTCTCTCTCTCTCTCTCTCTCTCCCCAAAAGTTACGTATGTCATAGTGGTAACTCTTTCTCTCTCTCTCTCTCTCTCGGCTGCAAGTGTAAGAAGTACGTATGTATGTATGTATGTATATACCTTCAAGGGCAGTAACGTTTAAGATTGCTTTGAAACTATATTAATACAATCTCTAAGATTAATACAGTTATATGATAATAATTTAAGGTAAATTTGATGTAGGATGTTACATAAGGTTTAAATTTGGCGTTTCTATTTCTTCCTACTCATCTCTCTCTCTCTCTCTCTCTCTCTCTCTCTCTCTCTCTCTCTCTCTCTCTCTCTCTCTCTCAGCAAAAGAATCGATAGACAGACAAATAGATACTTGTTCAGCCTTCTCTCTCTATCTCTCTTCTCTGGAAAAGATATATGTATTTATGGGAGGGGAAGAAGTGTTGCCTATAAAAGTTCATTTCAATTCTTTGATATTGTAAGGAGTTATTCTGTCTGTCTGTCTGTCTCTCTCTCTCTCTCTCTCTCTCTGTTATTAGCTGTTTATATATTTCTAGCAGTAAAATGTTTCAGATGACTTTGAAATGATATTAATAATACCAGTTAAATGGTATATTTGATGTAGGATGAACTTTCAAGGTAGGCAGATGTAAGCCTTTTTAGAGGAGAGTTCTAACTATTCACGGGTTCGAGCTATTCGCACAAAATTTCAATTTTTATTTTATATAATTTTACTTTTTTAGATACTAATGCTACTCTCTCTTCCTATAGGTACGGCATCAAGCTTGTTTTGGCGTGTGATACCGATTTGCATTATATGTGTAATGCGATTGCTTACTTGGGGAAGGACACAGTCAGGCTGCCGAGAGGACAGATGTTAGGAGAAGTGTTCACAACGGAGCTTGTGCAACCTTTTCGCCGAAAACTTCTTCACGACGTTATCTCTAGGCTTGTCACTTGCTGACAATGACATGTGTTTGCGTGGCACCATTCGACAGAAACCTGATATTCCCAAGGAACTTTCTGAGAAGGTGCTTCCCGTCAAGGACTCAGTGGCTGTGTTCAATTACGAACACAATTTGACTCTCCAGTGTCAGCAAGTCAGCATTACTAAAGAGGTGACGCTGTTGAGTTTCCTGCATCATGATCCGTCTGAGATCGAGAGAAGGAACACACACATTCAAATGTTCTATAATGCCACAAAAGGGGGTGTAGACATTCGATCAGATGTGTTCTACATCAAATTGTGTTTTCTACGGGATATTGAATATAATTATGGTTAACCCTCTAACGCCGAAGCCCTAAAAATCAAAACCTCTCCTGTATGCCGGCGCCGGTTTGGAGTGAGCGCGGAAGCGGAAAAAATATTTGTTTCAAAAAATCACAGCACGCTTAGTTTTGAAGATTAAGATTTCATTTTTGGCTCATTGTTTTGTCATTGCTTGAGGTTTAGTATGCAATCATCAGAAATGAAAAATAATATCATTATCATATGTAAATAATGCGATATATGGTAGCAAAAAAAAAAAAAATTCATAGATAATTGTATTCAAATCACGCTGTGCAAAAAACGGTCAAAGCTAACGAGTTAATTTTTGTTGTTGTATTTTACACTAAATTGCAATCCTTTTGATATATAATACATAGTAAAACAATAAAAGCAACACCGGAAAAATATTATCACAAAATGATGTACGAATTCGTAACGCGCGGACGTAAAAAATATTATTTTCAAAAAATTCACTGTCAATTCTAAATATTGTTCTAGAGACTTCCAATTTCTTTCAAAATTAAGGAAAAATAAAATGATTGAATATTACGATACTGTAGAGTTTTAGATTAGAATTGCAGATTTCGACCATTTCGGACGAGTTAAATTTGACCGAGTGTCGAAAAAAAATTTTTATATATTATTTTTTTATATGCATATATTTCGGAGATGGAAAAAGCTACAACCTTCAATTGTTTTTTATTGTATTCTTCATAAATTTGCGCACATTTTGATATATGAAACTCTATAAAAAGGCTAATATGAAAAGGAGCAAATATTAGTATAATGCGATGTACGTATTTCGGAGACTTGCGGCCGCGAACGTGGTTTTTTTTCTATTTATCGTGAATTATATGCAAATATTTCGAAAAAAGAGAAAAGCTACAACCTTCAATCATTTTTAGTTGTATTCTACATGAAATTGCGCACATTTTCATATATAAAACTTTATGTAACAGCTAATTTTAAATGGTGCAAACATTTCGACAATCGCACAAAAAATTCTGATTTTTTCGGAAGAGTTACCGCGCGAACGTAAGGAAAATGTATTTTTTTTTTCATAAATTCACCATAAATCGAAATATTGTGCTAGAGACTTCCAAGTCGTTGCAAAATGAAGGTAAATGATTGAATATTACTAGAATATAAGAGTTTTTAGCTTACAATTGCGTTTTTCGACCATTTTCGGTAGAGTCCAAAGTTGACCGAAAGTTGAAATTTTTGCACTTAACGTTATTTATATGAAAATATTTCGAAACCGATAAAAACTACAACCATGGGTTGATTTTTGTTGTATTGTGCATGAAATTGCGCACATTTCCATATATAAAACTTTATGTAACGGCAAATTTAAAAGGGTGCAAACATTAGGACAATCGCACGAAAAAATTTATCGGAAGAGTTATCGCACGAACGTGAGGAAAACGTTTTTTCATAAAATAACCATAAATCGAAATATTGTGCTAGAGACGTCCAATTTGTTTCAAAATGAAGGCAAATGATTGAATATTATTATAATATAAGAATTTTAGCTTACAATTGCGTTTCTCGACCATTTCTGTAGAGTCAAAGTTGACCGAAGGTTGAAATCTTTGCACTTATCGTTATGTATATGAAAATATTTCAAAACTGATAAAAGCTACAACCATGAGTATTTTTTTGTTGTATTTTACATGAAATTGCGCACATTTTCATACATAATACTTCATGTAAAGGATAATTTAAAATGGTGCAAAAATTATGTCAAAGTGACGAAATAATTTCCGAGATGTGTCACTGATACTTTTAGTGCGATAAGAAAGAAATTCGCGCTTGCGCGCTGCGTAGCGATTGTAAACAAAACAACAGCCTTGATCCGTGAACTCCCAGCATCCCCCAAGGCGCGTGATACAAAAGTTTTCGGCTAGTAGGCCTATAAGTATTTTTCC
>NC_087217.1:75002403-75034903 GCF_015104395.2 Macrobrachium nipponense | reverse complement strand
AAACTGAAGTTTTTTGTGGTGTCTGAAGGATTGTCAGTTTGTTGGAACTATTTTGCTACCTAAAGGAGCTTAGGTAGTACAATAACTTCCTAATAATCTGCTTTAAATCTGCTTTGACAAAAGAACTTGGAGCACTTGCAGTATAAAGAAGTATTCCCTTTTTTTGGTTACGCTAAGATAGAAATTAAAAGTGAAAATACTGTTTCGTTATTCGTCTTAATTGGGCAGCAAACTGGGTTATTTTCCTGGTGGGGAAAGATGAATTATTTTCCCGAAATGTTCAATTTCCTACGTGAACCGCTGAAAATCATGAGTAAACGCGATGCAGGTAAGAACATTTCAAGTTGGACTCTAAAAACATTTGTATGCCTCTTTGCGTCACTGACGATAAGCACAGGAACACACACACTTTACATGTATTGCTACGTGGCAAATAAGAAACGTATATTTTTTACGCATTTTTCGACGGGCAAACTGAAAGTTTTGATCGCCTGTTGGTTAGCTTGTTCTTGGACTTTTCTTTTTCGAAGAGTTGTTGTCAGAACCTGAGAGGTAAAGTCTTGCAGCTGCACCATGAATGAGGTGAGAGACAACTGCCTCTTATATATATTCCAAGAGGCTTCAGTTGAGAGAATCATGTTTAGACGGCGCGTAAGAATCTCTGTGTGCTGTGGGAGTAAGAATATTTTTGTGTTTTGACGAGGTACCTGCTTTTCGCCGTCACTCATGCATATTCTTTTACGGTGAGAAAACTTTCGATGCTGTACCTGTATCTTACCTTTGCTCGCCAACGGCACTTGACCATATAGTATTCGTTATATGTTTGACAAAGAATCAACCTTGTACGGAATGACTGATGATGATTTTCACCTCATCCATGACATCAAGGTGTAGGTACCTAACCTAACCTCTATATTTGGATGGGCCAGAAAATACTTCAAAGCATATTACAATAAAATAAAATTTCCAACTTCTTAACACCTTAATTCGTATATAATTGAGTTCATCATATCCGCTGCTTTCTCTAGCCTAGAAGTTTTGGATCAAGTCAGTATTAACAAATCCACTATTTTTCAACAAAATATTACAGCACTTTGGTATATATATATATATATATATATAATATATATATATCTATATATATATATATATATATATATATAGTATATATATATATAAAGAAATTATATATATATATATATATATATATATATATATATATATATGATATATATATATATATATATATGTATATATATATCGTATATATATATATATTATATATATATAATATATATATATATATATATATATATATATATATATATATATATATATTATATATATATATATCAAAAGCAGGGCTAGGCAACGGCCAGCAAGACGCACCAGTGCGAGGGTGGACCAGGGAAACCAATTAATTTCAACATATTTCTTTATTTCTGACGTTTCATAATAATTTCTTTATTACATCACCAGGGATCTGTTGAATAATGAATAAATTACTAAAAAAGTTATTGTAAACACGTAACATTTCATAGGAAAATTAAAATTCAATACATAACAGATAAAAAAAAACATACACACACACACACACACCAAAGGACCAAAGGCCGCTGACCAACCTTATTTGGAGGGAGCAAAAGATAGAATGCTTACAAAGAAAGTTAACTTAGGTAAAGTTGAGTAGAGGAGGTTTGGGTATTTAACTGTGGGACTAGTTTAAAAAAAACGTTTTCTAAAAGAATCATCGTGTAAAAAGGGAAATTTGGCGTAAACGTTTAACTTGGGTACTGTTGGAGGTTTCATGACATCAGTTAATTGTTTGTTAAGAAATATGGGGAGTTGTTTAAAAAATAAGCTACGCGGGAAGCAGTTATTCATAAAGAATTCAGAGAGAAAATTAATTTCCTGGTGAAAGGAATTCCAGTTCGATGTAATGGAAAAAGCCCTGTGGAGGAGAATAAATACAGAGTTAAGTTTAAAATTGTAAAAACAAGAGCTGTAGTAGTTGCATCCTAAACCAGTAAACGTCTTTTTCCTAAAGACAGAAGTATTAAAAGAATCATCATTTCAGGTAACAAGAACGTTTAGGAAAGGTAATTGATTGTTCACTTCTTTTTCCATAGTAAACCTAATGTTATCATGTATATAATTGGCAAATGCTAAGAACGGATTGATATCAAAATCATTTTCAAACATAAAAAAGAGGGTGAAACCTAAAGGGACATTCATCTAATATGCGCTCTTCCAGCGAGCACATGAAGATGTTGGCAAACGTTGGACCCAAAGGGGAGCCCATGGTTACACCGACAGTTTGTTTAATTAAAAAGCTTGTCACAAAAAAATAAAGGCAGTGTCCCGCACTGCCAGCTCTAAGAAAGTCTTAAAAAGCGTTCGATTAAAATTGCTAAAATCAGTATCTGGTTCAGAAAAAAGTTTATTTATGATAATATCTATGGTTACCTCCACAGGGACATTACTAAAAAGCGATTCTACATCTAAACTAGCCATTTTAAGATCGGCGTCTTGTTGTAAGATTTTTTTCTTAAAAGAATACCAGTAGGTTTCTTGGTTTGGTGGGGCAATACAGACAGTTTGTTAAAGATTTTGCAGAAATTGCTGACCCTTTCACCAACCTGCTGAAAAAAAAAGTGTCATTTGTGTGGAATAATGATGCTCAAAAAGATTCTGAGAGTCTTAAGAAAGCGTTATTGAGTTTTGCTGCGTTGAGAGCCCCCAACTTCAGTATCCCCTTTTCACTTGCCACAGATGCAAGCGATGTTGGTGTTTGGGTTGTACTATTGCAGAAAGGTGAACAGAATGTCTCTTATCCAGTTGCTCATTTCTCTAAGAATGGCCCCTTTTCAGAGAAAATATTCAACTGTGGAGAAGGAAACGTTAGCTTTAGTATTAGCTATAAACCATTTTGCTGCTTGTCTTTTTCCACATATACTCCAATCCAAAGTTATCTACTGTCCTGAGCGATATTTACATGGAATTTTTTTTTAGACCAAGAATTTTGCAGCAAAAAGTGATATGGTTTAGGTATGTGGATATTTTCTGTATTAGAATAGTTCACGAAATTCTCCAGTAATATCTGATTAAGCTCAATAATTCAGTCCCTTCAATAAAATTTACTGTAGAGAAAATGGAAATTCTAATTTCAACTTTTTTTAAATCTTCGGACACATATTGGTCAATAATGCCACACCTGGCAACTCTAGAATGGGGGTGGAGCTTCAAAATCGTGTTTGTTGACTTCTAGATTTCCAGCAACTTTAAACCATAAAGTTTCTGTAAAAGTCCTATAATCATTTAGTAACAGCCTCTATATTATTTGTTAATATTGGTTTGGTAGCGTCAATTCAGCGTAGAATATCGATCATTCTTCTTTAAAACAAACCGTGAAACATTGCTCATAAGTGATGTTATGACACTACATCTTGTAAAATTCATGCCTAATTGGAAACAGATATTATGATTAACGGGAAAAAGTTTTAGATTTTGGACAATACCGGTGGAAATAGTGAGGGTCAATATAGTACTGAATGCAATATTATGACGAGAGAGAGAGAGAGAGAGAGAGAGAGAGAGAGAGAGAGAGAGAGAGAGAGAGAGTAAGCATAGGCCTATTGAGACTGAGTGATAATATTTTTTCAAATATGTTTTAGAATGGAGAACTCGATCGATCGATCGATCGATCGATCGAGAGAGAGAGAGAGAGAGAGAGAGAGAGAGAAAGAAAGAGAGCAAAATTTGCTAAAGTGAAATCATAGGCTTATTTAGAGCTACTTAATTCATTATAGTACGTATTTTCTTGGAAGATGAGTGATAGAATACATTTTCCTATAACCAGTACACATCCTAAATGAGTCATCTGGTTTCTTCAATAACACACAAGGAGAACTGTAATGACTTGAGCTGGGTTCTACTAATCCATGCTGCAACAAATATTCAACTTCTTTCTCAAAACAACTCGATGATAAGGCGACAAGCGATAAGCTATCTGTTTAAATGGTTTTCCATCTTCTCTAATCTTTATCTCGTGCTTTTGTCAGATCAGTGCGGCTATGTACGTTTGCAAAAATTTCTGTGAAACTTTTACTTCACTTCACTCAAATTATTACTTTGATCAACATTAGGATGTTTTAAATTAACTTCCAAATTTTCAGAAATTTAAGAATTATTCATTTTGCTTTCAGCTTCCAATTCATAGCCTTCGTCATCTTCTGTAGATGAAGTTTTCTGTGTTATTAAAACAGTCTCAATTTTAGTTTCTGAGAAGTACTGTTTCAAGAGGTTCAAATGTATCTTCCTCTGTCGTTTTCTTCTTTTTGTTTATCAGTCACATAAGTTCTATCACTCAACTCCTCAATTATCTTGTAATGACCTTGAAATTTGTTGGGAAGGGGAAATATTTTCTATGGTAAGAACACTAGAACTTGTTGACCTACAGTAAAACTTCTCAGCTTAGTCTTAGCATTATATCTCTTTTTCATTTTCTCTTGACTTACTTCTTTCAGATTTTCTAAAGAGAATTTTCTAATTTCTCTTAAGCTTTTCCTCAAGTTCTTTACATATTCTCCTTGGATTTCCTCCTAATATTCTTTCCAATTCTCCGCAAAAATCTTTGATGGTCCTTTCACTTCTCGACCATAAATCACCTCATTAGGTGAACATTCAATGCTTTCTTGATAAATATACCTAAGTTAAAAAATCATTAAGGGTGAACCAACATACCATTCTTTTCGTTTCACAACAATATTTTGTTAACAAACTTTTCAGTGTCTTGGAACCTTTTCAAGGCTCCTTGACTCTCTGGATGATAAGCAGTTGATAACTGTTGTTTGACCCCTAACAAGTTTATCACATCCTGAAACAATTTAGCGGTAAAGTTCATTCCTCTATCTCTTTGTACAATTTCTGGTATTTCAAATTTTGAGAAAAACTCCACCAACTTCTCAGGAATTACCTTGGCAGATATGCTTCTAACTGAGATCACCTCAGGATACCTTGCCACAGGAAACAATAAGGTTAACAGAGATTCATTTCCCTTCTTCGTTTTCAGAACCGGCCCAACTACATCTATAATCACCTAGCTAAAAGGTTCTCCTTTAACTTCTATAGGTTATAAAGGGGCTTTCTGAATGGATTCATAATGTTTTCCAGTGATCTGTCAGGTGTGACATTCTCGACAGAAGCTGTTGACATTTTTGTGAAGTCCAAGCCAGAAAAAATGCTTCACAATCTTCTAAAAAGTCTTCCTGATTCTCCTATGTCCAGATTTGGTTGCTACTTGCTTTTTCAATGGATATGGAATCAAAATTTGATGATATTTGCCCCATTCAGTATCTCCTGGTATATCTACAGGTCTATGCTTCCTCATTAGCAAAACTTTTCTTCATATAATTACAGGTGGGAGTTTGTTGCATCTCTTCTTGATCAACAACTCTGAAGAACAAAACGAAATCTCCTTCTGCGGTTCCATTAGCTTTACTCTTGTCACTTGACTAACTTCAAGGTTTGAACTCTTAATACCTGCTAACTCTGCTACTGTAGTTTCACTGTTATCTTCAGGAACACCCTGACTACTGTGAGTCTCATCAAGAACAACAGGTTCTTCTTCTTGAGAAAACATCTTTGTTAACACAAAGGTAAGTTCCTCGCTGGACGAGTGGTTTTCGAATCCCAGCTCGGCCAACGTGGAAACCAAGGAATTTATTTTTGGTGATAGAAATTCATTTCTCGAATAATTGTGGTTTGGATCCCACAATAAGCTGTAGGTCCCGTTGCTAGGTGACCAATTGGTTCCTAGCCTCGTAAAAATATCTAATACTTCGGGCCAGCCCTAGGAGAGTTGTTAATCAGCTCAGTGGTCTGGTAAAACTAAGATATACTTAACTTTAACACTAAGGGAAATATCACTTTCATGGAACAGCTCTCCTAAGGTCAAATATTCTTCAGTTGATCCTTTTTGTGTGTAAATCCTCAGCCTCTTCACTTGCACTTAATACTCCTGGTAGTTGTTAATAATCCTCAATTGTTTTTCTGTCACTATAGGACAAGGAACAAATGATATACTACCAACTTCATTTCCCAACAGAACATGTACACATTCCATGGCCAGTGAGTCCTTTATAGTAAAATGAACTTAACCTGTCACCAATTCACACGACAGGTGCAAGCAGCATATAGGAGTTGCCTCTTCTTTACCCTTCAAAATAACTGACTCTCCTGTTAGATTCTTCAACAACTGTGGGTGAGCACCACATACTACCACACTATGGTTAATCCTGGTTTCACCTGCACACTCCCTCTTTGACTTGCTAGCATACCCATATAGATGTATGGTTTAAGAGCCTCCAAGCTGCTCAGCCACGTATTGCTTGAGGTTATGCTTCCACTGGTTGCTAAACATTGCTTGTTTAGTTTCAGTTTTCCCTATAGTCTCAGTTTATCCCACCTGGCCACCTTTTACTACTTGACCAACTGGTTTCGACTGCTGTTGCGTCTGATACCACTCCCAACTTTCACACTTGAAGCAGACAACATTAGTGTTCTCTATCTGTTTTGAGAAACTAGATGATGAGGATTTCACATTCGATTGCTGAGGGGTATTACTTTGTTGTATTGGTATTACCACTTGTAGCATTCCTAGTAGTAAATTTGTTCCGGAAATTTGGATGAAGAGACCTAAAACTTGTGCGCTGTTCATTCTGGTACATGACATTATAGTTCCTTTTGTTACTGATAAAGTTATAGCCTTCACTCAATGTAGCAGCTTTGTCAAGTTTCTTAACCTCTTTCTCTCTCAAATAGGCTCTTGTGTGTTCATGAATTCATCTAATACATTGTTCAAGAACATCTAATTCTTTAAGTTTATTCATAGTTTTAAGTTTAGCAGCCTCCAGCTATAGTTTGAAACATCTCACTTTGTAAGCAAATCCAAGAAAGTTATCCTCTTAAAGATCTGAATGGTTCATTGTAATACTCTGGGGTCATCTGGTAAATTTGTAGCATATTATATTTGAGTACCATGTAATCTTTAGGCTACACTGATCAGCTGATAACACTAAATAGGCACTTCTTCCTTTACTAATCAAGCCACTTTAGAACAAGACTGACAATTTATCTTCTGGCCATCCCATACCTGAAGCCGCTTTTTCAAAGTGATCAAAGAACTCGTCTGGATCTTCTTCAGTAAACTTGGGAATTAACTTCTGTACTCTTACCACATCAAATACAGGGTCTTGACTACCTTGGGTAGTGTTAGATGGTGTGTCACAGGTAACGTGAATCGAGGTTTTATCAGTTCTATCTACTTTTCAGACCTTGTGCTTTCTTTTTCCTCTTTTATTCTTTGTGTGTGTATTTATTTTCTTTGCTGTTACTTCTTCTCTTTCTTTTCTTTCTATTTTCTCTTTGCCGTCTCTTTCTCTTTCAGCCTACATCTTCAGCTTAATCAAACCTTTTTTGCTACTATGCATCTAAGCTTTACCTCTGCATCACTTTTCTCTTTCTTTTGCTCTTGCTCATTTATAAGATCTGCCTGTCCTACATTTAACAACTCTTGTGATAATACTAACTCATCTTCATCATATATTCTCCTAGATTCAACTAATGCTTTCATTGTAATGCATATGATTTGTGCCTTTATCTGACTACTACATACATTAGCTCCACATGCTACTGCGAAGGCAGTCTACTGTGACTTAGTCACATTGGATTCAGATAACTTATAGATGGAAGGAAATACTAAAAATTTCTGAACATTGAACAGAGCCATTCTCTCTAAGTTACTCAACTACTAACAATTTCAAGATCGTAATCACATAGGTTTTTTTGAATATATTTTCATATATTAGCTGTATCTACTTGACATTTTGGCACAAAATGGTTTACATCCTCCGGTAATTTTGGTCAATATAATGAAGTACAGAGTTTATTGACTAAAGAAATTTACTCTAGAACTTTTTCAATTCCTTCAACATTCGTGGTAGATATCCGAACCTCTGTCCTTGGCTTAGCTAAAGAGTTAAGAAGAAGCCACGCCAATTTCTTTCTCTCTCCGTCTCAAAATTATGAATGGAATAGTGTACCACGATATGGCTTTCTACGGTTTGAATGACCGACAGTGACCATTTCATATTCAGTATCTTTCATATAGTAGGTATGTGTATGTTTTTGTATATCGTATATGTTTTTACATATTACCATGAGAATGATATGTAGTGGGCCAGTTTTGATTATAAGATATTGCAGATGTGGGGCAAGGACTATCTATTAGCTTGGTATGTTATGGCTCATTATATATTACCACGACCTATGCCTCACGAAACGATGGTAAAAGTATTTAGCCGCCACTGGTGCTTTCTTGCCATGAAACAAAGAAAAGAATTCTCAACAAATCCTTCCCCAGAATACGGTAATTGTCAATTTGATAAAAAGAATTTAAAAATCTTTTTATCATGATCCAGTGCATGCATGTTAAAAAGAACCTTAAAGAGATTATCACTTACCTTTTCAGAGAAATTCTTACCCTATTGCCTACCTTCTCTGCATTACATACAGCAAACAGCCTAATAATGCAAATGCATTGTGGCATCCATTATGACAATACCACAACATATTTGCCACAGGTGATACAGTTGGATGGACGTTTACGTCCAGCTATGGGTGATTTTAGACATTTTCGCATATAGGACAACAAACATGCCTGAAGCCAGTAAACACAGTCCCTCTAATTTTCTGCCAGTCCACTCATCTGTATCTATATACTGTAAATGAACCATGAGATTATAATAACCTCACAAAACATTGAAATACAAATAAACCTCAAAGTATAAACTAAGTTGGTAAAATGTAAATAGCTAAACCGTAGTACACTCTTTCATTCATAAGTTTGAGACAGCGAGAGAAACAAGTGGGTGGGGCTTCTTTCCTAACTCTTTAGCTAACCCAAGGACAGTTATTCGGGTATCTACAATAAATTTTGAGGAAATTGAAAAAGTTCAAGAGTATATTGCCTTAATCAATAAATTTTGATACTTCATGGTTTTGCCCAAAATTACTGAGGGGTCTAAAACATGCTGTGCCAAAATATCAAGAAGATAGAGCTGCTATAATGAAAAGGTATTCAAAAAAACCTATTTTGTTCCAGGGCCTCTGGACACCAATTATATCTGTTATGAAGCATTCCAAATACCTGGTTATTAATTACTCCACCAATCATAGAAGTTAAAGTAACCAAATACCTGAACTTTCATAACAGCTAAAATACGACTGAGAACTCTAAATACAACAGTGATCCCTTAAAAAGCTCTACTGAATATGTGAGAAATCACAATAAGTTTATCAAAATAAGTATGAGTTATTCATATCCGCTTAAGTTAATTACAGGGCATCATCAAACATCTTTAACTGTCTCCCTTGTCTTAAATCACTTAAAGAAAATTGAATGAACAATACCATCTATCACTTCTTCATGTACACAGATTTAATCCTATCACTGTGGTCAATAAATAAAAGACTATTATAAAAATTTTGAATATAAAAATAATTATTTATTCAAAATTTCTGATTATAATTCCAAGTCTTACTGTTTAGAAAAAATTTACTCCCATTTGAAAACAATACAAAATATTTGTTAATTCTTGGATTAAATTATTGAACATAATTAAATCAAAATGATCAATCTATTAAGAAATTAAATCAATTAAGCAAAACTTGACATTTGAAAAGAAATCTTAAGTAAATGAAACTTGATTCACGAGTGTTAGTGTGAAATTAAATCAAGTATGCAATACTACATTAAGAAACACCTAAGAAAGTTAATCACACAAATTTTGAATGCAAAAACATCCAAACACAAAATATGTAAATGCACCAAATCTACCACTATATAATATGAAAAAACCCAAAAGATTGTAAAAACAAAGAATATAAAAAAAACTTCAACGGAATTAAACAATTCACAAAACACCGAAAATCGATATGTGAAAAAAAATGAATAAATACACCAAGCATTTCAAGTTTAAAAAATTCACTATAATAAGCGCTGTTACGAGATACACACTATTAGAATATCTTTACAGATTTCACAAATAAATACACAAAAGCAATTCCATAAGATATTAAACAAACACTAAACCTGGCATAATGTACATGGTCCAAAAAGAAGAAGAAAGGAATGAGTTCCTGCAACACATCTGTACAAATTTAAATTAGACTTTGGGTATGACTTTATGAAAACAAGCGCTAGAAGTTCTAGGTGAAGTACGATTCCAAAAGGAGAATTCTGGAGACACTGACTCTCATTTTCTGATTCCGCTTTCACAATATAGCTCACTTTCTTCTCCTGCCTCCTGGATAATGCCATATAGGCGGCTATGCACAGCTGATATAAACTCCAAGCTGTCACTTGGTGGGCTAGACATGTCTTCTTCACATGTGAAGCAGATAATAAAAAAATGTCCCCAGAGAAAGCAACAAAATAATATATAAGATTCCATGTATGGACTGTCCCTCATGTTATCTCGGACAGTCGCGCAAGGGCTTAGAAGTAAGATTAAGCCAGCATAAATATTCTGTAAAAACTGGGCAAACATCTAATGCAATATTCATTCATTTAAGTGAAAACAACCACCAAATAAATTGGATTGGTAGTTCAGTAATTGCAAGTTCAAATGACGTCTTATCACAAAATCTTTTAGAATCTGCTTTAATACAACTTACTTCTCATTGCAATTTCAATTTTAGTCGTGGCCTGTTTCATTTAGACCCTTGTATTTGTAACATGTTTAAGAATGACCTCAAAGATATAATTACAGACTTAAATAAAAATTAGTTGCCTTAGAGATATCTTCGTTGCATATGTATGTTTAATATGTATTGTGAATATGTATTATGAATATGTATTGCGAATATGTTTTTGTTTACCAAAGTTCTGAATAGCTGTCACCTATAATAATCCTTTAATTAACTTGTCCTTGTGTCTGAGCAGATTGTCTTAATCTTTTATTTTATTTTTTTTTTTAAATTGTACCTATGTTTATGCTTGTTTGGGAAGGTTATTCATCTTTAAGGTATGTCGGATTCTAGGTACTAATCTCTTTATAATCCCTATCTGTCAGTTATACGGTCTTTCTTGTATTGTCAATTCCTCAGGTAAGTCAGTTCATCTGCTAAGTAAAGGATGTTGAACGTCAAAAGATCTTGCGGCACTCCATTGGTTATTTTTCCCTCGTGGCTTAAACCTTTATCTATGGCATTATCACGTGCCAAACTTTCGTGATTCGGTTATACATATATAGTTATAGTTTTTATATATTATATATATATATAATATATATATAATATATATATATACACACATATAATATATTAATACTATATATATCTATAATATTATATTATTTATATATATTATATATATAATTATAGTTTTATATAATATATAATATATATAAATATATATAATATATAATATTAATAATATATATTATATATATATTATATAATTATATATATATAATATATACTTATATATATATATATATATTATATAATAAAATATAATATTATTTAATTATATATTATATATATATTATATTATATATATATAATTATATATATATCATATATCTATATATATATAATATATAATATCTAATGTTTTTTAATATATATATAATTATTTTATATATATTATTATATATATATATATAATATAATATCTTTATAATATATTAAAATAAAAAATTAAAAATTATATATAAGATATATATATATATATCTATATATTATATATTATATATATATATATATATCATATATATTCTATATCATATAATAATATATATATTAGATATATATATATATATATTAATTATATATATATATATTATAATTATCTATATATATATCTAGATATTCTATTATATATATATATATTATTAATTAACTTGATCACGAAGTATATAAAACGTGATGCTATGTATAAATAAAGGTTTTTGCCACGAAGGAAAAAATGAAAAAGCGAGATAGCCGAGTATTTTCAGTCTTGTTCCGACCCTTTACTAAGGCAAACTGATTTTACAGATCGTATCTTCTTATGCGGTATGGTAGCAATGATTTGGGTAACACTTGTTCCGCCAGGCATTTTTTCAGGAATTTCAGGACTTGGAGAAAGAGGTGATGAAGCAGCTCAGCAGTGGGGACAGGAAAATAAAGGTCAACGTGGCCCCCATGATGAATAACTTGATCAAGAAGTATATAAAACGTGATGCTATGTATAAATAAAGGTTTTTGCCACAAAGAAAAAAATGAAAAAGCAAGATAACCGAGTACTTTCGGTCTTGTTCCGACCCTTTACTAAGGCAAACTGATTTTACAGAGGAAAACATTGTCAAAAGAAGGCTTAATATCCAGACTGACACCTCTTTCTCCTAGTCCTTACTGGCGGCGCACTCTACGAGAATTCACCTGAAATTCCTGAAAAAATGCCTGGCGGAAGAAGTGTTACCCAAATCATTGTTACCTTACCGCATAAGAAGAAACGATCAACATTCTTTTAACGAATTTTCTTCAATGATATCAAAACGTCACATTGCTGCCGCGAAAATGGAGGAAAAGGAAATTTAAAGAACTGGAAAAAGCCCGACGTAACTTCAACTACTCGATTCCTGCTGATTGGAAACACGCATTAAGGCAAGAAATATATGGAAAACTTCATAGAACTACAGACACTTTGATTAGAAAACTGGACAGAAAATTAAACAACCTTATCAACGACAGTGATTGGACCAATAATGCTAGAAGTGATTGTGTGGTGAATTTATCAAGCAAATAAGTGATAATGGAGTGAGTGCATTAGGCTTTGGGTTGCCTTTCCTCATTTGTAACAAACCCTCAGCTTTATCAATAGCGACATCTCTATATAAGTTTGAAAAATACTGACCTACCACAAAATCATTTAGTTTAGACATTAGCAAAGGCATGCCTATCCTGAATATAACTTCCCCGCTCGCTATAGAAAAAGTTTAAAAGAATTGAAGAATGATAATAGCTTACAAATTACCAAGGCTGATAAATCCAATAGTTTAGTGGTTCTGGACAAAACTGACTACATATCACGCATGCATACTTTACTAGAAGATGAAATAACTTACAAAAAACTCGCAAAAAACCCGTTGGACCAAGTAATAAAAAACTTTAATATCAATATCAAACAAATTCTTAAAGATAAAAAAGAACTTTTGTGTAAGTTAACTGTAAAATGTCCCTCGTTACCTTATTTATATGGCCTAGTCAAAACTCATAAGGAAAACAAACCTTATTTATATGGCCTAGTCAAAACTCATAAGGAAAACAAACCAATGCGCCCAATTATTAGTACTGTAGGATCAATTGCTTATAAACTATCTAAATATCTTACTAAATTGTTATCCCCGCTACTAGGAACTGTATCTAATTCACACATCCGGAATTCTCTTGATCTTGTGGAAAAATTAAATAACATTGTACTAAACCCTAGAGATTTCTTTGTCAGTTTTGATGTATGTTCCTTGTTTACAAGTCCCTATTGACTCTGTGCTAGAATATTTAAGTAATGAACCTGTACTGCATGAATTGCCTATGTCCGTTAGTCACATAATTTCCTTGATTAAGTTATGTATTTGTGATTGCAGATTTATTTTTAATGGAGAATATTACCAACAAATATTTGGCATGGCCATGGGTAACCCTTTATCACCTCTCCTTTCAAACTTATATATGGAATTTTTTGAGAGACAAAACCTCCCGAATATCACACTTGTCCCCTTAAAATGGTACCGATATGTCAATGATATCTTAGTAGTCTTACCTGTTGGTATCGATGTAAATGATTTACTGTCTAAATTGATTAATTTAGTGCCATACATAAAATTCACTGTTGAAATTGAAAATAACAGTGTCATCCCATTCCTAGATGTATTAATAAATTCAGTATTTATAGAAAACCCACAAATAATTTAACATATGTACATTTTTATTCTGGTCACCATCTTAATATTAAAATTTCAATTTTTTCTTCTATGTTCCTATGTGCTTTGCGTATCACGAGTCCACAATACCTTGACCAAGAAATAGAATACATAAAAGATAGGAAACGATCTCTGCTACCCACCTCATTTAATTGATTTATGTTATCAAAAAGCTCCCGAATATCACACTTGTCCCCTTAAAATGGTACCGATATGTCAATGATATCTTAGTAGTCTTACCTGTTGGTATCGATGTAAATGATTTACTGTCTAAATTGATTAATTTAGTGCCATACATAAAATTCACTGTTGAAATTGAAAATAACAGTGTCATCCCATTCCTAGATGTATTAATAAATTCAGTATTTATAGAAAACCCACAAATAATTTAACATATGTACATTTTTATTCTGGTCACCATCTTAATATTAAAATTTCAATTTTTTCTTCTATGTTCCTATGTGCTTTGCGTATCACGAGTCCACAATACCTTGACCAAGAAATAGAATACATAAAAAAGATAGGAAACGATCTCTGCTACCCACCTCATTTAATTGATTTATGTTATCAAAAAGCTCACAAAACGTTTTATAATGTTGCTATTAATGAAAAAGAAATGCCTAAAATTGTACTTAGCTTACCTTACTCTCGTGGATTTGAAACCATAAAATCAATATTTAAATCGTTTAATATTAATGTAGTGTTCTCTTATAGCAATACCATTAAAGGAAATTAAAGATATGCTAATTAAGAATAGTCCTGTAACAAATAACAACACCATTTACAAAATTCCTTGTAAGGATTGCCCATCTTTTTACGTTGGTCAGTCAAGTAAAAATTTATGTGTACGTATTAAGCAACATATGTATTCAGTTAGAACACCCCAGACTTCAAATACACTGTTTATCCATCTGAGTGAAAAATCTCATTGTATTAATTGGGGTGATACCTCTGTAATTGCTAGATCTAATGATTGTGTTTCAAGAAATTTACTGGAATCGGCAATTATACAAGTCACTAATAAAAACAACCTAAATCTTAGTCTGGGAATGTACCATTTGGGCCCATATATTTGTAAGATGTTTATGAAGGACCTTAAAATAAATGAACTACTAATAAATTAGTCCCACATGTATATAGTTATTATCTCTCTCTCTCTCTCTCTCTCTCTCTCTGGTTCGATATTCCCTCTCACTCTTTCTCTTGCTCGATATATATATATATATTTATATTTTCTTTAGTCTTTTCATTAATAATAATTTTTGGGAAAATTTGCGTAAATTTCATGATATTAAGTTGTATATGCTCCTTGTTTTTTCAAAATGTACTGTTTTCTGGAAGAATAACCTATTTACTGCGTACGTATCCTCCAAGGTGTGGCTACCCTCAGGCGTTTCCTCGTTTCTGTAGAGTGAAATTGACCTTATTGCTAATCTTGTAGTGTCAGTTTGGACATTAAGCCTTCTTTTGACTATATATTCCTCTGTAAAATCAGTTTTCCTTAGTAAAGGGTCGGAACAAGACCGAAAATACTTGGCTATCTCGCTTTTTCATTTTTTCCTTCGTGGCAAAAACCTTTATATATATATACATATATATATATATATATATATATATATATATATATATATATATATATATATATATATATATATATATATATATATATATATATATATATATATATATATATATATATATATATATATATATATATATATATATATATATATATATATATATATATATATATATATATATATATATATATATATATATATATATATATATATATATATATATATATATATATATATATTTATATGTAAAACATAATATATATGTATAACTGAATCACAAAAGATAGGTAGACATATAAGCCACAAGGGAAAATTAAACAACGGATGTTGTCACAAGATCTTTTGACGTTCAACATCCTTTACTTAGCAGATGAACTGACTTACATGAGGAATTGACAATACAAGAAAGGTCGTATAACTGACAGATAGGGATTATAAAGAGATTAGTACCTAGAATCCGACACACCTTAAAGATGAATAACCTTCCCAAACAAGCATAAACATAGGTACAATTTAAAAAAAAAAATAAAAGATTAAGACAATCTGCTCAGACACAAGGACAAGAAAATTAAAGGATTATTATAGGTGATAGCTATTCAGAACTTTGGTAAACAAAAGCATACTCGCAATACATATTCACAATACATATTCACAATACATTTTAAACATACATATACGACGAAGATATCTCTAAGGCAACTAATTTTTATTTAAGTCTGTAATTATATCTTTGAGGTCATTCTTAAACATGCTACAAATACAAAGGTCTAAATGAAACAGGCCACGACTAATATTGAAATTACAATGAGAAGTAAGTTGTATTAAAGCAGATTCTAAAAGATTTTGTGATATATATATATATATATATATATATATATATATATATATATATATGGGGTTTAGTTTTTGGGGTTAGATACGTAGATGATCGTTTTTGTATCGTAAAAGAAAATGTAAACATTCCTGATTTACTGCTACAATTCATAATATTGTATCATTCATAAAATTAAAATCAGAATATGGAGAGAATAAATGTATACCATTTTTGAATGTCTTAGTTAATAGAAATAACACCAATTTTAGTTTTAAAGTATACAGGAAACTCACGAATAACTTGCCATACATTCATTTTTACTCTAACCATGCTAAACAAATTAAGATTTTAACATTTTCCATTATGTATCTCAGAGCTCTTAGAATTTTTAGTCCAGAATTTTTAGAAGATGGGTTTAAAATTATTGATAAAATAGGCTATTCATTTTGTTACCCTCATATTTTTATTTCTATTTTGTAAAAATAAAGCAAAAAATGGCGTATTACAATCCAACCAGTATTAACAAAGAATTTAAGAATATTTTCTGTGAGGCATTTCACCCTAATTTCATTCCTGCTGTACCCATTTTAAAAACTGTTGATATTAACTTAGTATTTAAATAAAACAATATTTTGAGAAATAAACTAATAAAGAATAGCCCACCAAATTCAAGCAATATTGTATACAATATTCCTAGAAGAGAATGTAATAAGATTTACATTGGGCAAACTTCAAAGAACTAAACGTAAGATGCTTTATTCACAAATATGCCATATGAAGAGGATTAATAAGTATTGGCATTGTGGATCGTTGGCTTAAGACAGGAAATGCTATTAACTCGGATAATTCCTTGGTAATCTGTGGGGTCAGAGATCACCAAAAAGAAATCTGTAGGAGTCCATTTTTATTGAAGCCACGTCAACAAGGAATTTAAATCTCCATCCCAGATTAAACATTGATCGTCTTTCCTTATCTCTTTTGTGTAAAGAACAAGCCACAGAATAATAAATTGTAACCCTGCCCCGTCTTTCTGTTTTTGTATATAAAGGTCTGTCAAATTCTATTATATTCTGTGTGAGATTGAAAATTTAGAATACAATACGAAAGTACTTATTCCAGGTCCATATCACACACCTTTCTACCGTAGATTTAAGGATATTCTCAGGTATGTGTTCTTTTATGCTACATTGGATACATACATACATACATACATATATACATACATACATATATATATATATATATATGTGTGTGTGTGTGTGTGTGTGTGTGTGTGTGTGTGTGTATGTATGTATAGGTAAGGCCACAGGAAAGAGAAAAGAAGTACCGAGCGCTTTCGTGTTATTTTAACACATTTTCGAGGTACCTGGAAAATGTGTTGAAATAACACGAAAGCGCTCGGTACTTATTTGTTTTATTTTTCCTGTGTCCTTGGCCAAGAATATATCATATATATATATATATATATATAGATATATATATATATATATATATATATAATATATATCTATATATATATTATAATATATATATATAATTGAGTGTGTGTGTGGGTGTGTGTGTGTGTGTGTGAATGTAGGTATGCATATAAGCGAATAACATAAGGAAATGATAGGCAGAAATCCAAGCGCTTTCGTCTTGACAATGTCTTAGTAAAGACGAAAGTCACGTGCATCTACTGAGAGCTTTTAAGCAGTATGTATGTATGTGTGTATATGAACATTAAGCTACAAATGTGGTTTGATATCCAATTTGTGCTACTTCAGGATTATGAAAAAAGGGGAATTAATTCGATACCTAAGACAGCCGATTGGTCTAGGACGAGGGCTGGAAATAGTTGGTGGGTACTATTGGGTGTTTGAGTCACATAGGTACCAGATTATTTTCATCACTTATAATTCCCCTTCAGTGGTATTCCCAAAGTAGCCCGAATTGGGTATTAAATATTTGTAACTTAATGGTTTTATATAAAATATCACACATATAGATAGATTGATAAAAGGCCCATAAAACACCACTTGATCGTTGCAACATATATTTCGAGCACTTCCTTCTGGACTCCTGATCACTGGTAATATATGGACATAGGATTATCTTACAAGAGTTTATAAATACAAGGCATCTATAGTTGGGGCAGTAAGTCTTTACTGGTGACCCAAGAGGATGGGATTAGAATATTCCCTGGTGATTTCTGGCCTCATTAATGGGAAAAGGACGGGAAATTGCTGTTCCTACACGTGCTAATCATAAGAGAACAGAATAGATATGCGTTCATAGTATACAAGAAACCCACTTTTACTGTTACATATATTAATTTTTTAAGTTACCACGATGTATCCGTAAAGATCATGGTCGGGTGCAACCTATTCCACAGGGGGCTTAGCATATGTTCAAATGGGTACATACAAGGTCCTTGGGTACACAGATAAAAATTCAACACGATCCACCAACACCTAACGCAACTGCTCTATCCACCATACATTATCGAAAAAGCCGTAAATAAAGCCAATGCAACATATAGAATAGACAAATAGATTTCAACAATAATATAAAACTTCCATACGACAAAAACATCCAAAATGCCACACAACACCTCAGGTCTAATAATCCTTTCATTTTACATTATCCCAAATGCATCGAGAGTTCGGCCATGCACGCATACTTAAATAAAAGGGAAGAGGAAGCCGAGTTTACAAGATACCGTTTAGCCCTTGAAATGAGATTTACGTTGGGGAAACTGGTAGATCCATCTCGCAAAGATTTGCAGAGCACAAAAGATCAGTGCAATATGCATCAGAGAACTCTGGGATTTTCCTACATATTAGGGACAAAGGCCATACTATTAACTGCAGTGGGGCAAAGCTGGTTTCCAAAAGTAGCTGTCCGTACAAAAGGAAGATGCTGGAATCTGCTATCATCAATCAAACCAACAATATGAACCTGCCAGGAGGACAATGGAAATCGGATGACATCGACGAACTAATCCGACCACCGGACGAGTCGCCACACGAGTGTTAATAAGGTCAGAAATCACCAAGGAATATTCTAATCCCATCCTTTCAGGGTCACCAATAGAGACTTACTGCCACACCTACAGGTGCCTTGTATGTAAACTCTTGTAAGATATCCTATGTCCATATTTTACCATTACCTGTGATCAGGAGCACAGAAGGAAGTACTCGAATTATATGGTTGCAACGTTCAAATAGTGTTTTATAGGCCTTTTATCTTCATATTGTACTGTTATTACAAATGCGTGTATTGATCCTTTCTCGAAGATTTTCAATAAATTTTCCTTGCATTAAGGAACCACCCCATATACCAAGTGTTAAATGAATTCTGTTAACAGTAACTTTTACGTTTTATCCACTCAAACTAGAATTAGTGGAATAAACTTCATTATGGGTACTTGATGTATTTATTTTAATTAAGATTGGTTTGAAAATAATAAATCGGTATCCTACGCATAAGGATGTACATTTCTTTTATTTAGGACGATTTATAAGTGATGAAGAACTATATATGATGTTCTCTGTCATATATTTCCTTATTATCCTTTAAAAATAAAAAAGAAATAGTATTTCAGTCGCGTTTATCGGATAGGAATGGTGACATTATCACACCAGACCACAGTAGGTAACAAGATTATATTATTATTATTATAAACTTTGCCACCAATATGAGTTCCAGTCAATGCAGATGCAGCCAACCGTCTCTCTCGATATGCTGGATGACCCCCAAAAATATCGTGTAAAAATGAAGAGAAAAGTGGAATTGTATTATAAAACCTATGAAAAGAAATTTTAATATATTCTGCTAATCAAGCTAACATTACGGAAATCTAATACCCTTAAATGTCATATCTGCAGTATATTTGACATTTAAACATCACAGATGATGATCACGTTTGTCCGAAAAATGCTAGAAAATAAGAGGAATAAATGAAGGCAAAACAGGGTCTGGGAGGATTTTGAGGGCAAAGGGTTTCTGCAAATTTGGATGAGTGAAATACCTCACCGTCAAATACTACCTTTTCACCAGTCAGGTCTGTTATACATTTTGATAACGATTCTGAAGACCAGAGAAATCTATAATAGTTTCTGAAATATTGAGAAAAAGGCTAAAATTTCGACTTCTATACCGATCCGCGATCTTATAAATTAGGTCGAGGTAAAATATAGTCGAGGAAATAGCCATCAGCTCCAAGCTAATTAGCTACTATTTATTTTGTATCCCAATTAGAGAAAAATAGAATGTAGACTTTTGAACTGACCTGCGACTCAGGAAAAGTCATGATAAAAGTACGTGGGGAAACCACCATCAGCTCTTAACAATTATCATTTTAATCAAACAAATTCAGAGAAATGTATTAAAGCGGAGAAATTAGGCTTCTGTTTTAAATTTGACCTGTCACTGGCCATGGAAAGTAATCATCTTAAAAGTTAATAATCATTAGATTTTCATTGAAATTAAAGAATATAATTGTGACCTTTTGAAAATGAGTCAAGGTAAAAAATGTTTCAATTATTACCATCGACACTTATTGTAGAATTCTTAAGTCTAAATATTTCTTTGTTATGCTTTCTTGGAAACTTTCAAAATATTAACCAATAAATTCACCAGCGAATGACAAATAGGGTTCGGTATTTTTAGTAAATATCAAACATTTTCATAGAACCAGCCTTCCTACAAACTTTCATCATAATTAGAGTAACGGCCAATAATAATAATAATAATAATAATAATAATAATAATAATAATAATAATAATAATAATATTAATAATAATAATAATAATAATAATAATATGCTAAAATTGACCTTCGTTAAATCAGGTTTATTGAAAATAATGGCTATTTCAGCCGCGTTTATTTTCTATAGAAGTTTCTCTTTTCTTCTTATAAATGACTTTCCTTCTGTAGTCAAGTTGGGTATTAGAGTGCCAAATAGGGGGTTCATGTAAAAAAACGTGGTACTTATCAAATTGAATATATTATACAAAATGCAGTACAAATTGGATCTTAAGCCTAATTGACAAAAGATACTAAACGACTCGTTCAGGATTCCTCTTGCTCAGGGGCGTTTACTCCTCTGTCTGTCTATCTGCCTGCCTGTCTGTCTGTCTGTCTGTCTGTCTCTCTCTCCCTCTCGTTCTTGCAACGTTTCGTCCTTAACCCAATAACCGTTTTCTATGGGATCCTTAACCCAATAACCGTTTTCTATGAAGCAGCTTTCGTGTCCCCAGTTGTCAACTAAGAGTGCGGGTAAAAAAAATTTACTCTACCCATACTGTCAGCAAACAGTAAAAAACACAACATCGCAACTGCCCTCCCGGACGAGCTATCTTTTGAGTGCAGGGGTGCTACATTAGCTCATTTTCAGTTTCTGTATCTCATTCCATATATTTTAAATAATTTAAGTGCAGTAACATGCATACGGCTTTTCCCTTTAACTGCTGTCACGTATTAATATGTCTGCTCTTTCCAGCCATGATAATAATAATAATGATAATAATTTATCCCTTGGCTATAGGATTATCAGAGTGGCGCCATTGGAAACTAACATTCTCTCAGAACAGACACACGTGCATTGTTTCGTGTAAGGAAGTTTATTCGTTTTACATAAAACCCTTTCTTCTTTTGAAGCTCTAGAATTTATGAATAATAGGATACAACAATTGGTCATTCGAATTATTGTTGATAATAATCATCAGATTTTTCTTTGACAAGCCATAATAATGGTATGTAATAAAGCTGATTCGAAAAGATCTCGCATTTTGTAGTCCGTATAATCCAGTCTTTGGGCTAAAGCTAAAGCTAGGTTTGTTATGAATTCTAAGACATCATCCTCAGTGCATGTCCGTTTTAGACATAGAAAAAAGTAAATAAAAGTAAACTGTATAGAATTTCTAAGTGATATATATATATATATATATATATATATATATATATATATATATATATATATATATATATATATATATATATATATATATATACACATATATAATTTTATTTTATTGAATATTATATATATATATATATATATATATATATATATATATATATATATATATAATTTAATATTTATTATATATATAGATATATATATATATAAGTATATATATATATATATATATATATATATATATATATATATATATATATATATATATATATATATATATATATATATATATATATATATATATATATATATATATATATATATATATATATATATATATATATATATATCAAAGAGAGAGAGAGAAGAGAGAGAGAGAGAGAAGAGAGAGAGAGAGAGAGAGAGAGAGAGAAAGGTATATCCAAAGTAATAATCAGTTGTTGTTTTTTGCTGTCATCTCCTCTTTCCTTCCACCTGCATCAAGTTTAGTGGGTGGAACCATTCGAACATTAGTAAGAGAATGGTGCCTCGGATTATCCCTAGTCCTTGTTTCATGGGCAATGGCGGATTTAATGATGTCTCTTTTATACAGACAAACGAATTTCACTTTCCCCGTGACATTTGACCGTCGACAAGGGAATTTCGAACTGGCCATCATCAATGAAAGAAGGAACTGGAATCTTTCAAAAGGACTTGTTACAATTCCAGACTCTAATACCAAGCGCATCAAATTTGTCACGGGTGGGAGGTAACGGGAGCAGTAAAAAAAAAACAACAACCAATCATTTCATTCAATATCAACTACGGTGTTATCGTACAAATTTCTGTATTCGCCATACCATAGCCAAACCAAAATGACCATGGGCTTGTAGTACGTTTTAGACGCTGCCACTTTTCCCGGATTTGATTCATAAAACCTTGACCTAAGCCTGGATGTCGTGTAGATGCGGCAACACGCTGCCACACCTCTCCATGCAAGGTTCTGGTATCTAACCGTGAAGACGTAAAATTAACTGATCTGAAGAATTGAAATCATTTACTAAACTGCTTTGATAAAAAGTTAGGGTGAAGATATTCTAGTTTCTAATTACCAAAATAAATCATACTATAGTCTGTCCAGAATGTCATGAAACATAGAGTAGGTTTGCGACGTTGCCGCTTTGCGCCAATTTCATTCATTAAATCTCACTTAAGGCGAAATAACAGTGTAGATTTGGCATACACTTTGCCACATCTCTCTCTGTCTCAGGTCAGGAAGGGTAAGTAGCTTATCACTTTGGTTCTGATACCCAAGCGTGCCGGTTTAAGATGGAAGGCTCCCCACGGCAGCAATTAAGTGCTCAGACACGAGAAATCATATTCAGTGTCCACGAGTACTTCAAAAGTGAGAAAACAGTGCCTTATTTTAAAGAAAATGTCTATTAATTTTATCGTTTCATTATCCCAACATCCAAGAAATTCTTTTAATGGAGAAAAATATTATTTTATGAAATATTTGATGTTTGGCACATTCATCAATTCTACAACAAATATGGTAAGAGAGAGAGAGAGAGAGAGAGAGAGAGAAAGAGAAGGGGAAAAAAGAAGGAGAGGAGAGAGAAGAGAGAGAGCGAGAGAGATAGAGAGAGAGAGAGAGAGAATGACGATGCCAGGCTACAGATATCTTCAAGAACCTGACTACACATTTGATAATGTTCAAATATAAACTGATTCAATCAGAATTCAAATTATATAAAGAATACAAGTTAAAGCTTTATGAGTAATAAAGCTCGAAAACATTTAGCACATTAAGATTCCAGTATTTTACTGAACTAGATTGATCGTAGGGTACAGAACGTTAAATTTTTATTTTCATCTGAGATGGATCTCTTAAAAGTTGTAGAAAAACTGTGATATGTATTAAAGGACTCGAACTCTTCCTGAAATTTTTTTTTTTACATGAATGTTTTTAAAATAAACAGAGTAATCAACTTTACGAGGTGTTTTCGAAACACAAGGTCAACTAAATCCACAACAGCCATTCAGCTTTTGTGTGACTGGAAAGATTCAGATTATGGGATTAAAAAGGAAATTTTACGACCTTATTAAAGGACCCTGAATAAAAGGATGCTGGGATAAGCTTGAGTCAGATTAAAAGTCTTGAGGAAGTTTGGCATCGTCGCAAACCTACTCGATGTTTCATGACATTCTAGACAGACTATAACTCCCATTGTCTAACCCAGACTCACCAATGAAAATAAATGAAACAGTGCGATAAAAAAAAAAAAAAAGTTATTGATTCCTCAAGTAATGGCAGATTAACTCGGCCTTGTCCCGGAAGCATATTCCTGAAGTCTGGATGGAAATAGACCCTCTCGGTTATTAGAACCAATCAGAGCGTGTTTTGGAGCGGTGACGTTGTAAGACTCCGCCCTCCTTAGTGTTACCACCTATGAACTTTTCTTAATTCTTGCAAAAGCACCAGTTTTGAAAATATTAATCTTATATAATACTTTATAATATTGGTAAATATATTAGTTATTATAGATGCATATAGAATATATGTATCAACTATGCTGTACCAGCTAGCATTTACGCTGACGCTTATTATTATAAAAAGGTACTGAGAGTCTGAGTACGCAAGGTATATGGTACCATTGCTCAATGTAAACAAACACCTATCACTGAAGAAGTTCCTCAAGCGTCTGGATTCCGTAAAAACTGCAAACCAGTTGAATAGTTTGCTGCATTGCACGGGAAGTGCAATAAGGAATGGTGGAGCTTGGCGAGGTAAGATACCTTGTCAGTCAACCTCCATCGCAAGACGTTCTAACTGGCTGGCCAAGGGGAGCTGCACCGCTGTGTAAAGGCCGTCATCTGACAGGTGTTGTGTCTTCACAGTTCACAACCTAAACATCCCCGTAATTTGGCTCACAACATTTCCTGCAACGTGGCCAATGGGAAATCTCATGGCACAAATCATTAAGTTAAAAATAGTGATATTTATGTATATTTTTTTATTGGAATATATTTGATTCAAATGGAAAATAGGAAACCTATTTCCGAATTCATATTTCTCACACTTCACAATAGTTTTTGATTAGTGTTAAGGCAATGTATTAATTTTATGTATTTATTATAGCTCTTTAGACATGAATTATTCGAATTTTATTGTATCTGGTTGACAATGGAACTGTGCAGTTTGGAGTCAATCAACTTTGGTATGATGCACAATGTGAGTAATTTTTGTATATAATAAAGGTTTGTATAAAATAATCTTTTGTAAATAATTTTTTTTTCTTTATATTTCAAGCTATGCAGTTGATTTTAAAATTTACATTGAAATATCAGCAAAGGAAAGCTTTTTGGTATCCGAGGCTGCAATGGTAATATGTATAATATAAGCAAAGCAAAAATTTTGCATAGTTTAGGATATCTGCACAACAAAACCTTGGTTGTAATACACAGCGTAAATTTGTGCTATATTACATATCTGTGCAAATTAAAAATTTTTTCTTGTAGATTTTTCTTTGACTAGAATGAATTTGCTACTCATTTCCGTTGGATATTATTAAAAGAATATGCTTTTTTTATTGCAACATAGATTTATCCTAGCAACTAAAATAAAGGTCTATATTTCCTGTCTCACACCATGAATACTTCCGAACATGAATGACCATCCGTATTCTAGCCTAACCTGACTAAATATGTACATTTCAAAAACATTGAGTCAAAACTACAAAACTATATGATCAACAGGGCAAAATTTGTGTATTTTGAAGGGTACAATGATTCCAAATAAAATTCAAAGTAACAAAAATTTTTAACTGTCAGCCTACTTCATGTACTAAATGCCTAAGTGTCGAGGCCAATATGAGTAGTTGAGTCATTTTTTCAATGGGTGAAGTATTACGTAACGAAACAGTTGATTGCCAGGGGATCATAGTCCTCCTGTCGAGGCCAATATAAGTAGTTCAGTCATTTTTCGACGGGTGAAGTATTACGTAACGAAACGGCTGATTGACATGGGATCATAGCCCTTCTGGTGTGTTTCATTGAGCAATATTGCCTTGCGTATCTCGGTACTTTTTTTAATATTTATATTTACCAATATTATAGCCTCTCACAAGATTATATTCTCAAAACTGGTGCTTCTGCATGAATTATTATGTAATGAAGCGGTTGATTGCCATGTGCATGGCTTTTTGCGTGTTTCATTGAGCAATGGTCCGGTATGCCTTGCATATCTCAGCAACTTATGATGCATAAGCGCCAGCGTAAATATTAGCTGGTACAACATAGTTGATACATATTTTCTGTATACATCTATAATAACTATATTTACGAATATTAAACCTACATAAATTAATATAACTGGTGCTTCTGCAAGAATTAAGAAAAGCGTAATGTTAGCGCTAGGAGGGCGGAGTCTCACGACGTCACCGCTATAAATCATGCTCTGATTGGTTCTAATATCCAAGAGGGTCTATTTCCATCCAGACTTCAGGAATATGCGTCCCGGAACGGCCTCTTTCTTCTGGGCAGCCCGGGGGAGGGATAAGTAGGATTTTATGACCGGATTAAAGAACCCCGAATTGTGGAATGCAGATTATCTGTAGTCAGATTGTAAGTCGGGAAGAATTTTGGAAACGTAACTAATGACGCCCATATTGTGTACAGTGTTTCTGTGTGCACTATAAGTCAAATTATATACACGACACTCATATTAGAACCAATCAGAGCATGATTTATAGCGGTGACGTCGTGAGACTCCGCCCTCCTAGCGCTAACATTACGCTTTTCTTAATTCTTGCAGAAGCACCAGTTATATTAATTTATGTAGGTTTAATATTCGTAAATATAGTTATTATAGATGTATACAGAAAATATGTATCAACTATGTTGTACCAGCTAATATTTATGCTGGCGCTTATGCATCATAAGTTACTGAGATATGCAAGGCATACCGGACCATTGCTCAATGAAACACGCAAAAAGCCATGCATATGGCAATCAACCGCTTCATTACATAATAATTCATGCAGAAGCACCAGTTTTGAGAATATAATCTTGTGAGAGGCTATAATATTGGTAAATATAAATATTGAAAAAAGTACCGAGATACGCAAGGCAATATTGCTCAATGAAACACACCAGAAGGGCTATGATCCCATGTCAATCAGTCGTTTCGTTACGTAATACTTCACCCGTCGAAAAATGACTGAACTACTTATATTGGCCTCGACATTGATACCATATACAGAACGTTTTATATACTTCATGATCAAGTTATTCATATATATATATATATATATATATATATATATATATATATATATATATATATATATATATATATATATATAGTGTTCTTCTAGTAGTGTTGTTAGAGTTCTCTAATGTTATATTTTGTCAATATCAAAATTGTTAGGTTCGAATTTCTGTATATGGCATCAATGTTCAAAGGAGGGCAAAGTAGAATGCAAAGAAAACAGTTCTCTCTCTCTCTCTCTCTCTCTCTCGCTCTCCTCTTCTCTCTCTCTCTCTCCTCTCTCTCTCTCTTTACACTACTTAGTCTAAAGGGTAATTTAGATAAGAATATGGTGATAGAGATAAATTTTATCATCTGATTCTACAGATATTCCTTTATTGGTGTAATGAAACTGCCACCGTTGTCAAATACGAAATCTTGGGACCGGAAATTACTGGCAACCCATTCAGAATCATAACATATTTTATACTTTATTGTCTTTACCTTGTTTACCCTGTTTTCGTTTTCATCATTCTCACTGTCGGATGAGTTTTCAGCAATGTCTGTTGTGTAAGAATTTTGTACATAACTTTCATTGAAAATATGGTACTTGTGCATTGTTTCATGAATGAAAGTTTGTGCGTTCTATATCTAACCTCTTGTTCTGTAACATTCCAGTACATTTTTTATATTTCAGTGGGAATAATGTCGATAAACTACAATTACACACTTTTCATTTTTCATTTGCGCTTGAGCTGGAAGAGAAAAACAGAAGAAAACAACTCACGACCGATGCTAAGTTGGATTTGATAGAATTATAGTCCTTTTACGCCCTGCGTCGAAAGACCAAATTTCCGTGTAAGTGAACGACCAGCCAGCAGCATGTTGTCTGCTACATAGTGAAGTCGCGAAGTGATTGGTGAATTCCCGCATTAGATATAGAAAATCAGGAAAATTATGATAAAAGGGGTTCGGAAGGAAGTGTTTTGTTTGGATAGAGTCAACAACACTACCTCGAACCTAGAAAGAATACAGTATAGAGGATTTACCTTGAAAGAAAGGCAGGAAAAATCAATCGTATATATACGTACTAAACGTCAGGGTCAAAACATCTGCTCCCCTTATATATACGTACTAAACGGCTCAGGTAATGTTAGCGCCCTACGTATATATACGTACTAAATGGTTAAAGGGTTAAACCCAGAAAGACATCGTGGGTCAGAGGTGGGACTGAAGTTCTTACAGGAGTCCTATGGTATATATAGTCTGTTGCACAGTATTTGGTTCTTATTGGCGAATTCTGATTGGATAACTGGCTCAGCTGCTGATCCTCTGTTGGCGGATGCCTCAAGATCAAAGGTGGGTCCTATGCGGACGCTGCAGTAGTCTCTCAGACCGTCTTGAGGGAGGGGCACCTCTCCTTGCAGGATTCTGGTTGGCTGGAGCAGGCGGTTGCATTATGTCACTACTTGCTGAATTGTCATTGGCTAGTTGTTGTTGCGTTATGTTATGCCTAGTTTAGTCCCATGTTTCTTGATCTGGGTGTCTTGTTTGGTGGTCGTATAAGGTGTGCTATTCTTTAGTAATACCATGTCGTCTTGGTATAGGCTTCCCCCTATGCTAGTGGTATTCAAAAGGGCTTCTTTTCTAAGACGAGGATGGCCTCCAGCCAAAGTAGTCTTCTTGGGTCTCGGGCATTGCCGATGATGGTGGTGTTGTTGATAATGCTGTTGCTGATGATGCTGTCATGGGGTGGAGAGTAATTGTGATAGGTGAGGGCATGGTTACTGATAGTGCCCTCTTGTTAGTGACATGAAATCCTATTTGCGAGCCGCATAGTAGTCTTGCCAATATATGTTCTTGGACATCAACAGATAGGGCGTTGACATTGGTATACTATGATGGAATGCTTCAGGGGCAGGAGACCCCCTGAAGGGTTCCAGAGTAATATACCAGTATCAATGCCCTGTCCGTGGATATCTTGGAACATGTAGTGGCATGACTACTCTGTGGCTCACAAAGAGGATTTCATGTTACGTACAAGAGGGTACTATCAAGAACCATGCCCTCACCTGTCACAATTATGCTCCATCCCGTGAATGCATTTGTTATACTTTTAATTGCTTTTTTGTTGATCGATGGTTGATAAGCGGATGTGATGCGCAATGGCATTTTTAAAACGATAGATATTATTTTGACTCCATGGAGACAAGGGAGGTTTTAAAAGGACAGATTCAGCGTTAGCTCCGAAAATGTTGACGCAAACACTTAGGGTGGTGCTGGGTGGAAGTCGCTGCCTAAACAAAACATTATGTTTTATGTCCATGCATAGATAATATGGGCGTGATAATGAGCTGTTATGATGTCACGCATCTATTCCAGTGTAATGAACTTGTGACGAATCAATGACGACATATTATGGGGAGTGTCTTATGATAAAGTTCGTGCTTGTGTACGTACGAGCTGTATCCCCTACATAACGGAAGGTAAGATATCTAAGACTGAGAAACACATAAAGTTGGAGAATAGAAGAGGCCTTATTATTGAGATGGCCATTTTACAGTTGCATTTTGTCAAGTGATAGTGCTCACAGCTGAAATGGGTAAGCGTACTTTTAAGCCAGTGTGGCTTTGTCTTTTTATATTTTAAACCTTTATTTCAGAGATGTCCTTTTCCATATGCCTTTTGATTTATGTAATTTTGGTTTGTTTGCAATTTATTTATGTGGGATTTTTTTTTTCTCCAGATGGTTCTGGCAGTGGGAATTTATCTGGAAATTTTAATGGGAACTTCACTGATAGTTCCGTGGATATGGTGTGGGGCGACTATGACTTTTCTAGTTCCCTATTATATGACTAAACTAATGTTAGTTATTGTAGAGAAAGAGGTGGAATTTTAAATTATTTAGTTAAACATTTGTTTCTTTGAGAATTTGATTTATTTAGTTAATCCTTTTTTTCTTAGATAAATGTATTTTTGTAGTTCACGAGTCTGATTTAGCTACCCGAGAGGACTGTGAGAAGTTGAGAGAGAGAGAGAGAGAGAGAGAGAGAGAGAGAGAGAGAGAGAGAGAGAGTCATCTGGAAGCCATCCTCATCCAAGACAAGAAGCTCTCTTAGAATATCACTCAAGAGGTCCTCCTACTCCGTACTAGTGCACAGAGGAGCCTAAACCAAGACGACATGGTATCACTAAATAATACCACACCAGATACGACCACCAAACAAGACACTCCTGATTAAGAAACACCAGACTACACCAGGCATAACGTCACGCAACAGCAAAGAGCCAGTGACAGTTCGGCAAGTAGTGACGTCATGCAACCGCCTGCTCCAACAAACCAGGATCCTGTAAGGAGAGGCACTCTTCCCTTACGATGGTCTGAGAGACTACAGCAGCATTCGCGTAGGACTCATCTTTGGTATTGAGGCATCCGCCAACAGGGGATCAGCAGCTGAGCCAGTTAGCCAATCAGAATTCGCCGATAAGGACCACGTGCTGTGCAGCAGACTATATATACCGTAGGACTCCTGTAAGAACTTCATTCCCACAACACCTGACCGACGATGTCTTTCTTGGTTTAAGGACGAAACGTTGCAAGAAGGAGAGAGAGAGAGAGAGAGAGAGAGAGAGAGAGAGAGAGAGAGAGAGAGAGAGAAGCAGACGCCCCTGAGCAAGAGGAATCCAGAATGAGTTATTTAGTATCTTTTGTGGATGAGGTTTAATATCCAATTTGTATAACATAATAATTTGATAAACACCGCTTTTTTTTTTTTACATCCGCCATTTAGCGTTTTCATAACCAACTTGAGTACAGAAGATAAGTGAGTAAAAAGGAAATAGAAAAACTTCTGTACAAAATAAACACGGCTGGAATAGCCGTTATTTTCAATAATAATAATAATAATAATAATAATAATAATAATAATAATAATAATAATAATAATAATAATAACTCAACCAAGATAATAAATTTAACATACTTTGCTATGGAAAATTATGGTAATACTTAAAATAATGCCCTTTTACGGAATTTGTTTGCTTTTTATGAAATTCACAAAATATTACGACACTGGAGAAGTTATCTGCATATACTTTAATACAGCGTTTATAGAAAGTACAATGCTTTGTCGTTTTATGTGAAAAAAATATAAATGACAAATTTTAAGAATATTGGTGACAATATGGGGTTACGTGTTCTGCTGTTTCAGACAATGGTAAAAAAAGAAGGTTTACATTACGCTCTCGTGAGAATATCGAGGCTGCTATCTAGATTATCCTATCAAGGTTCTTTATTATGTTCCGGGTCGAACACAAAATCTCAAGAAAGATAGTTTCCGAGGAAATCTGGTATCATTTTTAAAGCATGCGCGTGGATCTTTGATGAGAGGTGCCTTCCCTAAGACAACAGAGGTGTGGTTATTATTTCTTTTGTTTATGCCGTCTTCGTTGATTTCAGAATTGTTGCTTCTACGTCATTCCCAATATACGATTGACATATTTTCTGCTGGGCCGATTATTGTCATGGAAGGATTAATCTGATTCATTTCTAAAGGACAGTGATTGCACAGAGTAGCGATACAATATCATACATGTTATAAGTATCTGTTTCATCTATGAATCGTCAGAGATTTCTAAAAAATCTCTCATTAAAAGTGACCTACGTAAAAACCGCAAAGTATAATTCCCAAAATACTTCAGTTCAAAACAAGCTACTTACAACAGGAGAGATGCTGTCCAGCCACTCTAACTCCCTCTCTAAGCTCTGGATGGTTGAAAGTTCCACAGTGCTTGGCATCAAAACCAAATTTCCAAAGAAATCAACAGGGGAGAGAGAGAGAGAGAGAGAGAGAGAGAGAGAGAGAGAGAGAGAGAGAGAGAGAGAGAGAGAGAGAGGACGTTTATATAATTCATGAAGTAAAATTGAACTAACCTTATCCTTC